>NC_133326.1:737289918-737504022 GCF_042186555.1 Aquarana catesbeiana | reverse complement strand
TTAAGGGCACTGATAGATGCTGATGAGGCAGCACTGATGGGCACTGATGGGCGCTGATGAAGCGGCATTAATGGGCACTGATGAGGCTGCACTGATGGGCACTGATGGGCACTGATGAGGCTGCACTGATGGACACTAATGAAGTGGCATTAATGGGCACTGATGAGGCAGCACTGATGGGCACTGATGGGCGCTGATGGGTATTGATGAGGCTGCACTGATGGACACTGATTAAGCGGCACTAATGGGCACTGATGAGGCAGCACTGATGGGCACTGATGAGGCAGCACTGATGGGCACTGATGGGCACTGATGAGGCTGCACTGATGGACACTAATGAAGTGGCATTAATGGGCACTGATGAGGCAGCACTGATGGGCACTGATGGGCGCTGATGGGTATTGATGAGGCTGCACTGATGGACACTGATTAAGCGGCACTAATAGGCACTGATGAGGCTGCACTGATGGGCACTGATGAGGCTGCACTGATGGGCACTGATGAGGCTGCACCGATGGGCACTGATGAAGCGGCACTGATGGGCACTGATGAGGCTGCACTGATATGCTGCACTAATAGACACTGATATGTTGCACTGGTGGGTCTGCACTGATAATCAGGGAACTGATAATTAGTATAAATGTCCCCTGTAACTTGAAATCCAGTTATCTGCTTTCCTTTCCTCAGACACTGACAGCGCTGAGGAAAGGAAATCCCGATAACCGACATTTGTTTACATGCAATCAGCTGTGATTGGACACAGCTGATCACATGGTATAGAGCCAATGTCATCTTCTCTTTACCCTAATCAGTGACACGGATTGCCACTTCTGCGCACCCCGGAGACACGTAGGAGTGGCGTGATGTGAAGGACATCATATGACGTCCAGTCAGGATGGTAAAGCCACCGCCCAGCTGCCATTCTGCTATAGACCAGGTGGGAAGGTGTTAACCACTTCAATACCGGGCACTTTTACCCCCTTCCTGCCCCGGCCAATTTTCATCTTTCAGCGCTGTCACACTTTGAATGACAATTGTGAAGTCATGTAACACTGTACCCAGATGAGATTTTTATTGTTTTTTGTTTTTTGTTCACACAAATAGAGCTTTCTTTAGTGATATTTAATCACCACTGTTTTTTATTTATTTTTTGCTACATAAATAAAAAAAGGCCAAAAATTGTGAAAAAAATAAACATGTTTTTCTTTGTTTATGTTATAAAATTTTGCAAATAAATAATCTTTCTTTATAAATTTAGGCCAAAATATATTTTGCTACATTTCTTTGGAGAAAATAACCCAAAACCCAAATTGGTGTATATTATTTAGTCTGTAGGAAAGTTATAGAGTCCACAAACTATGGTATATATATATATATATATGAAAATGAATCAATCCTTATTTACTGACGGCCGATCTCATTTCTTGAGAACCCAAAAACACAGAACAGCACAAATAATCCCCAAATAAACCTTCTGAAAAGTAAACAGTCCGAGGTATTTAGTAAGAGGCACGTTTTTGAAGTTGTAATTTTTTTGTCAAAATTTTTAGGAAAATTGAGAAAATATTTTTTTTTCACTTTATTTGTTTTTTATTTTTACATCCTGTCACCAGTGCAGTAAAGTGTCTTCATATAACTGCAGAAAAATGCTATGAGGACGGCTTCTGCTGAAATATGTCAGCGTTTTTCTGCTGTTTGTGCTCAATAAAGATTTAAGAAGAAGTCATCGAGTTGCCGGCATTCTTTTTGCACTTTTGATATATGGGACACAATAAATATATGGGTCTGAGCTCCGTTATTCAGCTCATCATCCTATAAACATGCGGTAGAGCTTGGGGGAGTCTTTGTCTACATAATCATATAAACTGGTGTGACCGTGACCAGGGTCACTCCTCACTACCTATCACAGTTTTGAAGGCCATAAAATGCCAAGATGGCACAAAACACCCCCAAATGACCCCATTTTGGAAAGTAGACACCCCAAACTATTTGCTGAGAGGCATATTGAGTCCATGGAAACATTTTATATTTTGACACAAGTTGCGGGAAAATGACAAACTTTTTTTTTTTGTGCACAAAGTTGTCACTAAATGATATATTGCTCACACATAACATGGGCATATGTGGAATTACACCCCAAAATATATTCTGCTGCTTCTCCTGAGTACAGGGATACCACATGTGTGGGACTTTATGGGAGTCTAGCCGCGTACGGGGCCCCAAAAACCAAGCACCAACTTCAGGCTTTCTAATGGGCTTAAATTTTTGATTTCACTCCTCACTACCTATCACAGTTTGAAGGCCATAAAATGCCCAGATGGCACAAAACCCCCCAAATGACCCCATTTTGGAAAGTTAGAGATGGCTATTGCTGTCCTATAAATTGTAACTGTATATGGCAAAGGCAGAAAGTCTACTATTCCACAACCAATTCTAGCCCCTTTCCAGCCAACTCCCACATGTATTTGTCTTCAGAAATGCAGCATTTTGGTAAAGTTTAGGGCATAGGAGGAGCCTTTCACCTGGGGGAGGAAATGCAACTAACTGGTCCTTTCATGGAAGGGTAAGGTTTCCCTGGGCTAAAGAAAGTGAACCACGTGCCATGGTGCCACACTGATTAGTGAGTAGGGATGAGCTTCGAGTTCGAGTCGAACTCATGTTCGACTCGAACATTGGCTGTTCGCAAGTTCGCCGAACACCGAACAATTTGGGGTGTTCGCGGCAAATTCGAATGCCGCGGAACACCCTTTAAAAGTCTATGGGAGAAATCAAAAGTGCTAATTTTAAAGGCTTTATATGCAAGTTATTGTCATAAAAAGTGTTTGGGGACCTGGGTCCTGCCCCAGGGGACATGGATCAATGCAAAAAAAAGTTTTAAAAACGGACGTTTTTTCAGGAGCAGTGATTTTAATAATGCTTAAAGTCAAACAATAAAAGTGTAATATCCCTTTAAATTTCATACCTGGGGGGTGTCTATAGTATGCCTGTAAAGGGGCGCATGTTTCCTGTGTTTAGAACAGTCTGACAGCAAAATGACATTTGGAAGGAAAAAACACATTTAAAACTACCCGCGGCTATTGCATTGCCGACAATACACATAGAAGTTCATTGATAAAAACGGCATGGGAATTCCCCACAGGGGAACCCCGAACCAAAATTAAAAAAAAAAAAAATGACGTGGGGGGGTCCCCCTAAATTCCATACCAGGCCCTTCAGGTCTGGTATGGATATTAAGGGGAACCCCGGCCAAAATTTTTAAAAAAAAATGACGTGGGGTTCCCCCTAAATTCCATACCAGACCCTTCAGGTCTGGTATGGATTTTAAGGGGAACCCCGCGCCAAAAAAAAAAAAAAAAAACGGCGTGGGGTTCCCCCAAAAATCCATACCAGACCCTTATCCGAGCACGCAACCTGGCAGGCCGCAGGAAAAGAGGGGGGGACGAGAGTGCGGCCCCCCCCTCCTGAACCGTACCAGGCCACATGCCCTCAACATTGGGAGGGTGCTTTGGGGTAGCCCCCCAAAACACCTTGTCCCCATGTTGATGAGGACAAGGGCCTCATCCCCACAACCGTGGCCGGTGGTTGTGGGGGTCTGCGGGCGGGGGGCTTATCGGAATCTGGAAGCCCCCTTTAACAAGGGGACCCCCAGATCCCGGCCCCCCCCTGTGTGAAATGGTAAGGGGGTACTTACCCCTACCATTTCACTAAAAAACTGTCAAAATAGTTAAAAATGACAAGAGACAGTTTTTGACAATTCCTTTATTTAAATGCTTCTTCTATCTTCCTTCATCTTCTTCTTCTTCTGGTTCTTCTGGCTCTTCTGGTTCTTCCTCCGGCGTTCTCGTCCAGCATCTTCTCCGCGGCGTCTTCTATCTTCTTCTCCTCGGGCCGCTCCGCACCCATGGCATGAGGGGAGGCTCCCGCTCTTCTCTTCATCTTCTTCTTCATCCTCTTCTCTTCTTCATCTTCTTCATCTTCATCTTCTCTTCTTTTCTTCTGCGGGCCGCTCCGCATCCATGCATGGAGGGAGGCTCCCGCTGTGTGACGGCGTCTCCTCGTCTGACAGTTCTTAAATAACGGGGGGCGGGGCCACCCGGTGACCCCGCCCCCCTCTGACGCACGGGACATGACGGGACTTCCCTGTGGCATTCCCCGTGATGTCACAGGGAAGTCCCGTCAAGTCACCGTGCGTCAGAGGGGGGCGGGGTCACCGGGTGGCCCTGCCCCCCGTTATTTAAGAACCGTCAGACGAGGAGACGCCGTCACACAGCGGGAGCCTCCCTTCATGCATGGATGCGGAGCGGCCCGCAGAAGAAAATTAAGAAGAGAAGATGAAGATGAAGAAGATGAAGAAGATGAAGAAGAGAAGAGGATGAAGAAGAAGATGAAGAGAAGAGCGGGAGCCTCCCCTCATGCCATGGGTGCGGAGCGGCCCGAGGAGAAGAAGATAGAAGACGCCGCGGAGAAGATGCTGGAGGAGAACGCCGGAGGAAGAACCAGAAGAGTCAGAAGAACCAGAAGAAGAAGAAGATGAAGGAAGATAGAAGAAGCATTTAAATAAAGGAGTTGTCAAAAACTGTCTCTTGTCATTTTTAACTATTTTGACAGTTTTTTAGTGAAATGGTAGGGGTAAGTACCCCCTTACCATTTCACACAGGGGGGGGGCCGGGATCTGGGGGTCCCCTTGTTAAAGGGGGCTTCCAGATTCCGATAAGCCCCCCACCCGCAGACCCCCACAACCACCGGCCACGGTTGTGGGGATGAGGCCCTTGTCCTCATCAACATGGGGACAAGGTGTTTTGGGGGGCTACCCCAAAGCACCCTCCCAATGTTGAGGGCATGTGGCCTGGTACGGTTCAGGAGGGGGGGGGGGCCGCACTCTCGTCCCCCCCTCTTTTCCTGCGGCCTGCCAGGTTGCGTGCTCGGATAAGGGTCTGGTATGGATTTTTGGGGGAACCCCACGCCGTTTTTTTTTTTTTTTTTGGCGCGGGGTTCCCCTTAATATCCATACCAGACCTGAAGGGCCTGGTATGGAATTTAGGGGGACCCCCCCACGTCATTTTTTTTTTTTTTAATTTTGGTTCGGGGTTTCCCTGGGGGGAATTCCCATGCCGTTTTTATCAATGAACTTCTATGTGTATTGTCGGCAATGCAATAGCCGCGGGTAGTTTTAAATGTGTTTTTTCCTTCCAAATGTCATTTTGCTGTCAGACTGTTCTAAACACAGGAAACATGCGCCCCTTTACAGGCATACTATAGACACCCCCCAGGTATGAAATTTAAAGGGATATTACACTTTTATTGTTTGACTTTAAGCATTATTAAAATCACTGCTCCTGAAAAAACGGCCGTTTTTAAAACTTTTTTTTGCATTGATCCATGTTCCCTGGGGCAGGACCCGGGTCCCAAACACTTTTTATGACAATAACTTGCATATAAGCCTTTAAAATTAGCACTTTTGATTATTCATGTTCGTGTCCCATAGACTTTAACGGTGTTCGCGTGTTCGAGCGAACATTTTTCCTGTTCGCATGTTCTGGTGCGAACCGAACAGGGGGGTGTTCGGCTCATCCCTATTAGTGAGCATGGTAAAAGGTGAAAAGGTGGCTGTTCATAAAGGCCATGGTTTGTTTTGCACACCTTTTAAAACATTTCTCATTACAAAAGAAGTTAGTGCTGGAAGATTTCCCTCTGCCAGATGATAGGATTACAGCTCTGAATAGAGAAGGCATAAAATGCCCAAAATGTGCCACTGATCGTGACTTTCACTGTTATTGATGTCTAAAATATCTCTACTTTGGGACCTTTGGCCAACATGTCTTATTAGTACTGGCCTGGAAGACAAATGAAAAGCCCAGAAGGACATCGCCATGTTTACTTCTCCATTATCCGTGGGTCTGCATCTACTTTGGAGTTTTCTTTAGAGCTCCACACCAGTTCCTAGTCCTGGTGGCTTGTGGTGAGACAGTTCTCCAGGGTTTGATAGATAAATACCCTTATTGGTAGGCTGAATACCTTCTACACATAAACAAAATGAAGTGTCCTATCAAGCTTTGACTGGGATTTAAAAGCACTGCTTGGGAAGTAATCCAATCTAACTTTGAGAAGCTGAGCAAATGTTGTTAAAGTGGGCATTTCAGGGTTCCCAAAGTAGTCAATACTGACCTCCAAGGGTTCATGGGACTGGCGATTAAAAAAACCCAAAAACCTGGGGTTAAATGGAGGGTCAGAAAATGTTGGGGGTCAAAATATGTCGACAAATGATGAAAAGTGAATTGGAGTCAATACATTTTTTGAGGTCTCTGTAGAGCTCCACACCAGTCTCTATTCCACAAGGTAAACTGGCTAGTGGTAGAACATTACACAGGGTGGAAGGCCCAATACCCTTTTCTGGTAGGATGGATACCTTGTATACATTAACATTTGTTTTTCTAATCAAGCTAAATTGGGAGGTAAAAGCATTTCCTGGCAAGTACTCCAACTTTGAAAAGCTGGCCAAATATTGTTAAAATGACCTTAAGGTAACTTTACAAGTCTGAATACATTTGGACAGGTCACAATTTACACCAACAGTAGGGATGAGCTTCGTGTTCGAGTCGAACCCATGTTCGACTCGAACATCGGCTGTTCGATCGTTCGCCGAATTGCGAACGTTATGGGCCGTTCGCGCTAAATTCGTGTGGCGCGTCACGGCCCATAATTCACTGCGGCATCGCAGTGCATTGCTGGCTGATGATTGGCCAAGCATGCACTATGACCCGCATGCTTGGCCAATCACAGCGCCGTCAGTAGAGAGAGCTGTAATTGGCCAAAGCCAGGGTGGCTTTGGCCAATTATGGCTCAGGGGATTTAGTACACACCCCACACTATATAAGGCCGCCTGCACGGCGGCCCTGTGTAGTGTGTGTTCCGGTGTGCTGAGAGATAGATAGAGAGAGAGAGACAGTGTCATTTGATTTGAGTTAGATAGATTAGGCAGAACAGTCAGTCAGTTAGCTGCACTTACAGTGTATTGTGTATATATATGCATCCCAGGTGTTGCATATATATATATACACTGTATTCAGTTTAGCTAGATCCGTTCCTGTTATCTTCTATCTAGACTATTTACATTTAATGCAGTGCGTCCTGCTCACAGTGTTCAGCTAGATCCGTTGCTGCTATTTACATTTAGTGCAGTGCGTCCTGCTCACAGTGTTCAGCTAGATCCGTTCCTGCAATTTACATTTAGTGCAGTGCGTCCTGCTCACAGTGTTCAGCTAGATCCGTTCCTGCTATTTACATTTAGTGCAGTGCGTCCTGCTCACAGTGTTCAGCTAGATCCGTTCCTGCTATTTACATTTAGTGCAGTGCGTCCTGCTCACAGTGTTCAGCTAGATCCGTTCCTGCTATTTACATTTAGTGCAGTGCGTCCTGCTCACAGTGTTCAGCTAGAGCCGTTCCTGCTATTTACATTCAGTGCAGTGCGTCCTGCTCACAGTGTTCAGCTAGATCCGTTCCTGTTATCTTCTAGACTATTTACATTTAGTGCAGTGCGTCCTGCTCACAGTGTTCAGCTAGGTCCGTTCCTGCTATTTACATTTAGTGCAGTGCGTCCTGCTCACAGTGTTCAGCTAGATCCGTTCCTGTTATCTTCTAGACTATTTACATTTAGTACAGTGCGTCCTGCTCACAGTGTTCAGCTAGATCCGTTCCTGTTATCTTCCTACTGACAGGCAGGCTTGTCTGGTTACAGTATATAAAGCTACCTGAAGAAAATTACAGGTGTTCTATTTGATCCTATTAGTACCACGGTCAGGCAGCTAGACTATTTACATTTAGTACAGTGCGTCCTGCTCACAGTGTTCAGCTAGATCCGTTCCTGTTATCTTCCTACTGACAGGCAGGCTTGTCTGGTTACAGTATATAAAGCTACCTGAAGAAAATTACAGGTGTTCTATCCCAGCTTAGTGCAGCTACAGGCCATTAGGATGTCTGGAAGGCCAAGAAGGAGAGGCAGACAGTCACAAGCCAATAAGAGAGGGCAAGCAGGCTCTGTGTCTAGTGCTGGTCGTGGAGACGGTGCATCCTCATCAGCACGTGGCCATGGGACACGCTTGGCCTTTTTTTCGGCAGCTGGCCGTGTTGAGCCGCAACATGCGGAAGACTTGGTCGAGTGGATGACCAAGCCGTCCTCATCCTCCTCATCCTCTCTCACCCATGCCCAGGGTGCTTTGTCTGGCAAAGCAGCGGCCTCTTCCCTCAGCTCAATGTCATCAGTGACTCCTTCCCTAGCTCCACCATGTCCTCATGAGGATTCCCTCGAACTGTTTGACCACAGTGTTGGGTACATGCTCCAGGAGGATGCCCAGCGTTTGGAAGGCTCTGATGACGATACTGAGCTCGATGAAGGCAGTAACATGAGCGCGGACAGAGGGGGTGCCCAAGAAGGACAGCAATCTGGCAGTCATGCTCCCCCTGCTGCAGCATACTGCCAGGTTTGCTCCAGTGATGAGGAGGGAGGGGATGATGAGGTCACTGACTCAACGTGGGTGCCTGATAGGAGAGAGGAGGAGGAGGAGGAGGCGGCACATCACCAACGAGGCAGGATGCCCTCCAGGGGCCAGCCTAAGGGCAGCACATTGACTGCATCACACCCCAAAGCTCCACATGTGCAGGGCGCTGCAGTCTCTGCGCGTTATTCAAAAAGTTCTTTGGTGTGGGCCTTTTTTGAGACGAGTGCATCAGATCGCACCGCTGCTATTTGCAACATATGTCTCAAGCGTATCTAGCGTGGCCAAAACATCTCCCGCTTGGGTACCACATGCTTGACCAGACATATGTTGACCTGCCATGCAGTTCGTTGGCAAGCGTATCTAAAAGACCCACACCAAAGAACAAAGAGGATCTCTCCTTGCTCCTCATCAGCTGAGATTTCCAACCCCACTAGACCTTCAGTCCTCTCTGAGACCTGCAGTGAGAGGAATGAAGGTGTAGAATTAGGTGTGTCACAGCCAAGTACTTGTGGGCAATCTGCTTTTGGTACACCGACGTCAGATTGTACCAGGCAAATTTCCCTGCCCCAGCTGCTGCACCGCCGAAAGAAGTTTGCTCCCAGCCATCCACATGCCCAGCGGTTGAATGCTAGCTTGGCAAAATTGCTAGCACTTCAACTGCTGCCTTTTCAGTTGGTAGACTCTGCCCCCTTCCGTGAGTTTGTGGAATGTGCGGTTCCTCAGTGGCAGGTACCCAAACGCCACTTTTTCTCACGGAAGGCGATTCCGGCTCTCTACCGGCATGTGGAAGGCAATGTCCATGCCTCGCTGGACAGGGCGGTCAGCGGTAAGGTGCATATTACCGCTGACTCATGGTCCAGCAGGCATGGACAGGGATGTTACCTAAGTTTCACGGCGCATTGGGTGACTCTGCTGGCAGCTGGGAAGGATGCAGGACAAGGTGCAGTAGTGTTGGAGGTTGTTCCGCCACCACGCCTCCAAAATGCTGATTGTGACACACCTCTCTCCTCCACCCCCTCCTCTTCTTCTTCCTCCATGGCCTCTTCCTCGGAACCAGCGGTGCTCCGTAGGCGTTCAAGGGGCTACGCAAGTACGCAGGCCAAAAGATGCCATGCGGTGCTTGAGCTGGTGTGCTTGGGGGACAGGAGCCACACTGGGGCAGAGGTTCTGTCAGTTCTGCAGGGGCAGGTTCAGAGGTGGTTGACGCCACGCCAACTTAAGGCAGGAATGGTGGTTTGCGACAATGGCACCAACCTCCTCTCTGCCCTCCGACAGGGACAAATGACCCATGTGCCCTGTTTGGCTCACGTCCTTAACTTGGTGGTGCAGCGGTTCTTGGGCAGGTACCCAGGCTTACAGGATGTCCTGAGGCAGGCCAGGAAAGTCTGTGTGCATTTCCGCCGGTCATATAATGCCAGTGCTCGGCTGACGGACCTCCAAAAGGAGTTTAACCTGCCCAAGAACCGCCTAATCTGTGACATGCCCACCAGGTGGAACTCAACGTTGGCCATGCTGCAGCGGCTGCACACGCAGCAGAGGGCCATCAATGAGTACCTGTGCGACTATGGCACCAGGACAGGGTCAGGGGAGCTTGGTTTTTTTTCCCCACGCCAGTGGGCCATGATCAGGGATGCATGCACTGTCCTGTCACCATTCGAGGAGGCCACGAGGATGGTGAGCAGTGACAGTGCATGCATCAGTGACACTGTCCCCCTTGTCCACCTGTTGGAGCACACGCTGCGTGGAATAATGGACAGGGCACTTGAGGCAGAACAGAGGCAGGAAGAGGAGGACTTCCTTAGCTCTCAAGGCCCCCTTTATCCAGACAGTGTTCCTGCGTGCCCGCCGATCACACAGGAAGAGGACGAGGAGGAAGAGGAGGAGGAGGAAGATTGTGTCAGTATGGAGGTGGAGCCTGGCACTCAGCATCAGCAGCAGTCTTTAAGGGATCAGTCCCAAGAAACACATGGACTTGTACGTGGCTGGGAGGAGGTGGCTGCGGACCATGTCGTTCTTAGTGACCCAGAGGACTCCGGACCGAATGCCTCAGCAAACCTACACTGCATGGCCTCCCTGATCCTGCAAAGCCTGCGTAAGGATCCTCGTATTCGTGGTATCAAGGAGAAGGACCAATACTGGCTGGCAACCCTCCTTGATCCACGTTACAAGGGTAAGGTTGCGGACCTTATCTTGCCATCGCAGAGGGAGCAGAGGATGAAACATCTTCGGGAGGCCTTGCAGAAAGGTCTGTGCAACGCGTTCCCAGAGACTGGGAGGTTACAAACTCCTGTTTCTGGACAACGTGTTGCTGAGGCTTCGGTCAGTCAAAGAAGGAGCGGTGGAGAAGGTGGCCGTCTGACCGATGCGTTCAGACAATTTTTTGGTCCGCAGCCCCAAGGTATGATCGGTTCCAGCAACCATCGCCAGCGTCTGTTTTACATGGTGCAGGAATACCTAGGGGCAAGATCAGACTTGGACACCTTTCCCACCGAAAATCCTCTGGGTTACTGGGTCTTGAGGATGGATCACTGGCCAGAGCTTGCACAGTATGCAATTGAGCTACTGGCCTGTCCTGCATCCAGCGTTCTTTCGGAACGCACATTCAGTGCTGCTGGAGGCGTGGTAACCGATCACAGGGTGCGTCTGTCCACCGACTCGGTCGATCGGCTGACCTTCATAAAAATGAATGAGTCTTGGATCACCACCAGCTACCAAGCACCTGATGCTGATGTAACCGAATAATTTTTTTTGAAATCTCAGATCCCTTCAAAGACTGCCTATGCTGATGCTGAGTGACTATCCCTGAGTAATTATCCTCTTCCTCCTCAATCATCACGCTGATAGCTTGTAAGAACATTTTTGGTTCTGGGCGCCACCACCAGTGCCTAAGGCCCAATTTTTCAGCCCCTGTTTAACAGGGGCGTGTAATTACAATTTTTGATGTAATACTTTGCAGCAGGGCTCGTTCCTGCATTCCAACTAGAGTGTCTGTGAGGGGTTGCAGTGTTGTGGCACCAGCACCAGTGCCTAGGGCCCAATTTTTCTGCCCCTGTCTAACAGGGGCGTGTAATTACAATTTTTGATGCAATACTTTGCAGCAGGGCTCGTTCCTGCGTTCCAACTAGAGTGTCTGTGAGGGGTTGCAGTGTTGTGGCACCAGCACCAGTGCCTAAGGCCCAATTTTTCTGCCCCTGTCTAACAGGGGCGTGTAATTACAATTTTTGATGCAATACTTTGCAGCAGGGCTCGTTCCTGCGTTCCAACTAGAGTGTCTGTGAGGGGTTGCAGTGTTGTGGCACCAGCACCAGTGCCTAAGGCCCAATTTTTCTGCCCCTGTCTAACAGGGGCGTGTAATTACAATTTTTGATGCAATACTTTGCAGCAGGGCTCGTTCCTGCGTTCCAACTAGAGTGTCTGTGAGGGGTTGCAGTGTTGTGGCACCAGCACCAGTGCCTAAGGCCCAATTTTTCTGCCCCTGTCTAACAGGGGCGTGTAATTACAATTTTTGAAGCAATAATTTGCAGCAGGGCTCGTTCCTGCGTTCAAACTAGAGTGTCTGTGAGGGGTTGCAGTGTTGTGGCACCAGCACCAGTGCCTAAGGCCTAATTTTTCAGCTCCTGTTCAACAGGGGCATGTAATTACAATTCTTGATCTAATATTTCACAGCAGGGCCCTGTGAGGGCTTACAGTGTTGTGGCCACAGCAACACCTAAGGCCCAAATTTCTGCTGAGTATATAGGGCAGGACCCTACTTTCAAACATCTAACTTACAAACGACTCCTACTTGCAAACGGAAGGAGACAACAGGAAGTGAGATGAAATCTACCCCTAGGAAGGGAAATTCTCTCCTGTAAGAGTTAATATGGGAAAACAATTTCTCCTTTCCACTGATGCTTTCCAATCCTTGTTCCACAAAAAAACCCAAATTTTCAAAAAACATTTTTCATTGGGACAAAAAAGTGAGGTGAAATCTTCTGAAGAGGAGGAAAGACAGCAAAACAAATGTCACAGGGGTGATAACCCTTCCCTATGTTTTCCAAAAAGCTTAGAAAAGATTTTTTGGCTGGAGCTAAACACGTTAAAAATGTTCAAAATTACAAACAGATTCTACTTAACAACAAACCTACAGTCCCTGTCTTGTTTGCACCGCCTGTATACTGCTGTTCAGAGTATATAGGGCCTGGTGGCCCCACACCTTTCCTTATTTTAATTTGGGTGCGGGGTTCCCCTTAATATCCATACAAGACCCAAAGGGCCTGGTAATGGACTGGGGGGTACCCATGCCGTTTGTCTCACTGATTTTCATCCATATTGCCATGACCCGACATGACATTAAACCCGCAAGCAGTTTTAAATGAGATTTTTTCCTTTAAAAATGACATTTGGTGCAGGGACTGTTCTAAACACGGGAAACACGCGTCACTTTACAGGCATACTATAGACACCCCCCAGGTACGATATTTAAAGGAATATTTCACTTTTTTTTTTTTACTTTAAGCATCATTAAAATCACTGCTCCCGAAAAAACGGCCGTTTTTAAAAGTTTTTTTTGCATTGATACATGTCCCCTGGGGTAGGACCCGGGTCCCCAAACACTTTTTAGGACAATACCATGCAAATTAGCCTTTAAAATGAGCACTTTTGATTTCGAACGTTCGAGTCCCATAGACGTCAATGGGGTTCTAACGTTCGTGCGAACTTTCGGTCCGTTCGCGGGTTCTGGTTCGAACTGAACCGGGGGGTGTTCGGCTCATCCCTAACCAACAGTAACCTCTTTTCACAAAGTTCTCCCATTCATTATTAAAAATCAGCCCTTCAGTTCCAGTCTAGTGATTTTACCAAGCTGAGGTAATGCCACTAAACAAGTCATAAGACGGGAGGCTGCAGCAGGGGGCTGATTGGTGTCCCCCAAAAACTGCACAGACACCCAGATTTACATGATCTTTGTAAATCTGTGAACCAACATCCCCTCATCTAGAAAGTAGATGCTGACCCTGCATGATGCCTAAACAAACATGGCTCTGTCCCCCTGGAGAGGAAAGCACATGAAGGCATTGCCAATAGGCATACTATGACATATGTTAGAGGTAATATATAATAATAAGTGTTCCATGTATACACCCATTGGCATGCATGTATTTACCATGCAAAAATATATCTTATGCTGGACCCACTTTATATTATAACATGGCTTTAGAATGATTGGTCAGATCTCTGGAGAACAGATGATTTAGGACTGGTATAGGAGGTGAGATGGTTACTGATTGATTACTGTATACTGATGGTAACACTACTAAAAATTTACATAGAACTCTAGATAAAAAGGTTAAAGAATTACTAAAGGCAAAACTTTCCTTAGACTAATGCCCCGTACACACGATCGGACATTGATCGAACATTGATCGGACATTGATCGGACATTGATCAGACATTGATCGGACATGGATCGGACATTGATCAGACATTGATCGGACATGGATCGGACATTGATCGGACATTGATCGGACATTGATCGGACATTGATCGGACATGGATCGGACATTGATCGGACATTGATCGGACATTGATCGGACATTGATCAGACATTGATCGGACATTGATTGGACATTCCGACAACAAAATCCATGGATTTTCTCCGACGGATGTTGTCTCAAACTTGTCTTGCATACACACGGTCACACAAAGTTGTCGGAAAATCCGATCGTTCTGAACGCGGTGACGTAAAACACGTACATCGGGACTATAAACGGGGCAGTAGCCAATAGCTTTCATCTCTTTATTTATTCTGAGCATGCATGGCATGTTGTGCGTTGGATTTGTGTACACACGATCGGAATTTAAAGGATCGGATTTTGTTGTTGGAAAATTTTATATCCTGCTCTCAAACTTTGTGTGTCGGAAAATCCGATGGAAAATGTGTGATGGAGCCCACACACGGTCGGAATTTCCGACAACAAGGTCCTATCACACATTTTCCGTCGGAATATCCGCCCGTGTGTACGGGGCATAAGTCATTTAGTGAATTGATTGATGGCATGATAACTACAGAAGGGAAGGGGGCTATTTTATTCCATGGTTTAAGCCGCATTAAACCCAAAAACAAAAATGGTATATAGTGCAGCTTACCAATTCTTCAATGTGGTGGCTGGATTAGTTTTATTTTTTTTAGGCTTTGGCATTCTTTTTCACCTGGTGATCCAGCCAGTAACTGTCTTAGTGTGTCTCCACTCTGGATATAGGAACAACGGTGACACCTTGGGACAGCAGCATCAATCTGGGAAGATGGCCGTGTTAGGTACAGGAGCCAATATAGATGAACCTTCCCTACAAACAAACGGGAACTCCAGGGAACATGATTTATAATGGAACTTTACTTAAACTTAAATATGGGGCACTTTCACCCCCTTCCTGACGAAGGCCAATTTTCGGCCTTCATCGATGTCGCACTTTGAATGACAATTACACCGTCATGCAAATGACATTTTTTATCATTTTTTTTTAGACATTTCTTTTGGGTGGTATTTAATCACCACTGGGTTTTTTATTTTTTGAAGAAAAAACGTTTTTCTTTGTTTCTGTTGAGGCTGCACTGATAAGGCGGCACTTATGGGCACTGATTAGGTGGCACTGATGAGGAGGCACAAATATGCTGCATTTATGGGCACTGATAGGTGGCACAGATAAGTGGCAATGATGAGCACTGGCAGGCAATGAAAGGCATCACTGATGGGCGCTGGTTGGCATCACTGCTGGGCACTGATTGGCATCACTGATGGGCACTGGTTGGCATCACTGATGGGCAATGGTTGGCATCACTGCTGGGCACTGATTGGCATCACTGATGGGAACTGATTGGCATCGCTGATGGGCACTGATTGGCATCGCTGTTGGGCACTGGTTGGCATCACTGCTGGGCACTGATTGGCATCACTGATGGGAACTGATTGGCATCGCTGATGGGCACTGATTGGCATCGCTGTTGGGCACTGGTTGGCATCACTGCTGGGCACTGGTTGGCATCACTGATGGGCACTGTTGGGCTGCACTGATAATCAGGGCACTAAGTAAGGAAATATCGCTGATCGGCTCTCCTCATACGCTGTCAGTGTGAGGAGAGGAAAGCTGATAACTGGCATTTCCTTCTTTACATGTGATGAGCTGTGATTGGACAGAGCTGATCACATGGGAAAAGAGCCTCATCATCGGCTCTCTACCAAGATGGGGGATGCACCGTGTCCCATATGACGTCATCCCAGAACAAGAGAGCCACCTTGTGTCCGTCATTTTACTATATGGGGGGCGGGGGGGGGGGGTCATCTTTGTAATCCAGAAGAGGCGGATATGTCGGTATTCTGATCTGCCTGTTTGCTCTGTACACTGAGATCTTCTCATCAGATCACTTTACAATTTTGGCATCAATAGAAAAGAATGAATTCCTAAGCAGTGGGAGTGACATCATTTCTGCCCGGCCAATCAGAATGTCTGCAGATGGAAACCCAGAGACGGGCTGAAGATACCAATGTAGTTTGTGTACAGTGCAGCACGACCGCGCAATTGTCATTCAAACTGCGACAGTGCTGAAAGCTGAGAATTGGCCTGGGCAGGAAGGGGGAAAGTGCCCCCCGGTATTGAAGGGGTTAAATTGTTTTCCTCAACACTCTAACTGCCATTTCTTCTGGACAGATTGGAATGTTAGGATTCCATTCACATTCCACCAACTTTGGAGTGCGACTTTGATGTGATTTGATGTGACTTTGATGTGATTTGATGTGATTTGATGTGACTTTGATGTGACTTTGATGTGATTTGATGTGACTTTGATGTGATTTGATGTGACTTTGATGTGACTTTGATGTGATTTGATGTGACTTTGATGTGATTTGATGTGATTTGATGTGACTTTGATGTGATTTGATGTGATTTGATGGAATGGTAAAGCCCCTTTGGACAGGTGTGACTTGGATTTGGCTTTGATCGGTGATAATGGACGATTGTTGATTGTATAACATTCAGGGAAGACATTCATACAACTTTTGAGGGTTAATATTGAAGTCTTTGGCCCTCAAGTGTCATAAAAGTCGGAGCAAAGTAGTGCAGGAACTCCTCTGAAGTCTCTACAAACTTTAAGTTGCACAGATATGATTGGTTATCATTGGAAAACAAAGTCACATGACAAGTCCCACAAGTGTGAATGGAGCCTAAAGGAATCCATAAAATATCAGCTCTACTTGTTGGATCAATAGGTGTAAATAAAGGAATAAAAGTCTGGAAGAAAAGGAATGCAGCCACCACATATACTGGAAGAATTGGGAAGCTGCAATACAAGAACTTTTTGTTTGGAGGTTGAATACGGCTTTAAAATCAGATCTAGACTGTTATCTGAGGTTTACTTTGTGCTCCTGAGCCTGACAAAGAGTCCAGTGATTGGCCTCCTCCTCTAATATCTTATTATTCTACTGAAAGCCGACTTCTACCCAAAAGTGGGACTTCCCCTTTAAGCACCCCTCCCCCCTTACATGCCACATTCCGCATCTCATTTTTTTGGGGGGGGATGGGTGACTAGTTTTGAGTGGGACTTCCTGTCCCACCTCCGACTACGGGTTGTCTAGGTGACTCCTCCCCTCCCCCTAGGCGGACCCTCCCTCTCTGTAATATTCTGGGACACGTCACAGGTCCAAGAGGATCGCCTGTCCACTCAGCGAGCACAGCGCAACTCGCACATTCGCAGTGCATGACGCCCATCCGTGAAGCCGCAAGCTGTCATGGGCGGGTGCCCACACTTTCAATGGAGGCGCCACGGAAAGGAGGGGGAGGGGAGCGAGGCTCCATGGAAAGGAGGGGGAGGGGAGCGAGGCTCCATGGAAAGGAGGGGGAGGGGAGCGAGGCTCCATGGAAAGGAGGGGGAGGGGAGCGAGGCTCCATGGAAAGGAGGGGGAGGGGAGCGAGGCTCCATGGAAAGGAGGGGGAGGGGAGCGAGGCTCCACGGAAAGGAGGGGGAGGGGAGCGAGGCTCCATGGAAAGGAGGGGGAGGGGAGCGAGGCTCCATGCGGCCGCATCGCTGGACTGTGGGACAGGTGAGGGTTTGTTTAGTCAGAAGATACACTTTTTGTAGCGGATACAGTAAAATAAAAATCCTGGAACTCCGCCTTACACCTGATTGTGAAAACTGTAGAACTTTATATAAGAACCCTTAATGACCATAATCAATGCTGCCTTTGTAGAAATGACTCCCAGACACCGGCTGTGACTGTGGGGATCATTACTGATACTAAATGTCTCTTCAAAGGAACAACAAGCTTGGGGGATACCGAGGAGAACCCCAAACACTCCGCTCTCAGGCTCCATTCACATCTATGCATCTTGCTTGTCAGCCTTTCTGCAGTGATTTTTGTGGTGCTTGCTGCGTTTTTGAGCAGCGTTTTTGCAGCATCTTTACAGCGTTTTTGCGGCGTTTTTGCAGTTTTTTTTAGACTGTATACAGTCTAAAAAAAAAAAACGCCAAAAACGCAAAACGCATCAAAAACGCTGTAAAAACCTTGTAAAAACACTGTACTTGCGTTTTTGATGCTGGTCCATTGAATTCTATTAGGCTCCATTCACACTAACGCGTTTTTTGATGCATTTTGCAGAAATGCACGGGAATTTTTAACATGGGTTCCGATGGAACATGTTCACAATAATGCATTTTTGTACCTCTGCGTTTTTGGAAAGGGTCAGGGACTTTTTTCATGCAAAATGCAGCGTTTTGCATTTAATAGAATCAATTGGACCAGCATCAAAAACGAAAGTGCTGCGTTTTTGAAGCGTTTTTGGCGTTTTTTTTTTTAACTGTATACAGTCTAAAAATAATTTGCAAAAACGCGGCAAAACGCTGTAAAAACGCTACAAAAACGCTGCTCAAAAACGTGGCAAGCATCACAAAAAAAACCTTCAAAAATGCTCTAAAGCAACATGCATAGATGTGAATCGAGCCTTAGTCTTGGTTCACACGGGGGCGACTTGTCAGGCGACCTAGCCGCCTGACAAGTCGCCTCCCGTTCTGTACAATAGAACCATTCTAATCGGAGCGACACAAGTCGCTCCGACTTAGAAGAAAGGTTCCTGTACTACTTTGTGTACTACAGAAGTCGTCTTGCAAGTCGCCCCGGCAGTCGTGTGCAGGTCGCCTCGGTGAGGCGACCTGCAAGTCGTGCCGCCTCTGGTGTGAACCGAGGCTTAGGTTTAATTCACACCTATGCATGTTGCTTTTGAGCGTTTTTGGAGGTTTTTTTCATGCTTGCCACGTTTTTGAGCAGCGTTTTTGCGGCGTTTTTGCCGCAATTTGCGTTTTGCATTTTTTTTTTTTTTTTTTTACAGTTTTTTTTTACAGTCTAAAAAAAAATTTTAAAAAAATTTATAAAAAAAAAAACGGCAAAAACGCATCAAAAACGCATCAAAAACGCTGCAAAAATGGTGCACTTGCATTTTTGATGCTTGTCCATTGAATTCTATTACATGCAAAATGCTGCATTTTGCATGAAAAAAAGTCCCTGACCCTTTCCAAAAATGCAGAGAAACAAAAATGCATTGATGTGAACATGTTCCATAGGAACCCATATTAAAAAATTCCCATGCATTTCTGCAAAATGCAAAATGCATCAAAAAACGCGCTAGTGTGAATGGAGCCTAACAGCATTTTTGCGGCGTTTGACACATTTTGGCCTTTTTTTTTTTTTAGATTGTATACAGTAAAAAAAACTGTAAAAAAAAAAAACCCGCAAAACGCCGCAATAACGCTGGCAAGCACCACAAAAAACACTGCAGAAATGCTCAAAAGCAACATGCATAGGTGTGAATCGAGCCCTATGCATGTTGCTTTTGAGCGATTTTACAGTGTTTTTTGTGATGCTTGCCACGTTTTTGAGCAGTGTTTTTACAGCGTTTTTGCTGCGTTTTTGCAGCGTTTGGTGTTTTTTTTTTTTTTTTTTACTTTTTTTTAGACTGTATACAGTCTAAAGGAAAAAAAAACGCCAAAAACACAAAATGCATCAAAAACGCTGCAAAAACGCTGTACTTGTGTTTTTGATGCTGGTCCATTGAATTCTATTAGGCTCCATTCACACTAGCGTGTTTTTTGATGCATTTTGCATTTTGCAGAAATGCATGGGAATTTTTTAATATGGGTTCCTATGAAACATGTTCACATCAATGCCTTTTTGTTTCTCTGCATTTTTGGAAAGGGTCAGGGACTTTTTTTCATGCAAAATGCAGCATTTTTCATGTAATAGAATTCAATGGACCCGCATCAAAAACGCAAGTGCACCGTTTTTGCAGCGTTTTTGATGCATTTTTGCCGTTTTTTTTTTTAATTTTTTTTAAGACTGTAAAAAAAACTGTAAAAAAAAAAAATGCAAAACGCCGCAAAAACGCTGCTCAAAAACGTGGCAAGCATGAAAAAAAACCTCCAAAAACGCTCAAAAGCAACATGCATAGGTGTGAATCGAGCCTTAGGCTCGATTCACACTAGCGCGTTTTTTGATGCATTTTGCATTTTGCAGACATGCATGGGAATTTTTTCCTTGTCAAAAGAAGTTTATTGAGTATACAATGTTATAAAGATACATAAAGTAAGTTTACAAGGATCTATAAAGTAAGCTCATTGTTTTACAGTAGGGTTTATATAGGTAAATATCATGAAATTTCAAATATTAAACATTGGGTTCACGTAAACCTAAATTAAAGATATATATCATTTCCTTAGTTACTTTTGTAGGTATTTAAATTATTTATACCTATTATACATATTGTTTACTAGTAGAGTGTATATAGGTCAAATAAATTCTGATAATGAGCTTTAATCGTAAGGTGGAGAAAAGGAAAGAGAAAGAAGAAAAAGGGTAGAAAGGCAGAGGTATGGTCCACAAGGTTGTCCCGCTCGTCAGTTTATTATTCTTTTTAGTTCTCTTTGAAGCCTTAGAATGGGTGTCTCTGTAAGTCATTTAATCTGTTACCATGGCAACAGGACAGAGTCATTGAAGTTTGACAGGAACTGTTGTTTTATCCAAGGATGCCAAAGTTTTTCAAATTTTGGAATTTGATTTTGATCGATGGCTACCATCTTAGCACGGGACATTGTATTATTCATTCTGTGAATTGTTTCTGCTAGTACCAATGTAGGAGATTTCCATGCCTTGGCCACTGTTTGTTTTGCAGCCGTTATTAGTTGGATCATAAGTTTGAATTGAGAGAGTGTTAACCATTCCGGTTTTAGATTAACCACTTGAGCCCCGGACCATTATGCTGCCTAAGGACCAGAGGTCTTTTTCCAATTTGGCACTGCGTCGCTTTAACTGCTAATTGCGCGGTCATGCAATGCTGTACCCAAACGAAATTTGCGTCCTTTTCTTCCCACAAATAGAGCTTTCTTTTGATGGTATTTGATCACCTCTGCAGTTTTTATTTTTTGCGCTATAAACGGAAAAAGACCGAAAATTTTGAAAAAAAATGATATTTTCTACTTTTTGTTATAAAAAAAATCCAATAAACTCAATTTTAGTCATATATTTAGGCCAAAATGTATTCGGCCACATGTCTTTGGTAAAAAAATGTCAATAAGCGTATATTTATTGGTTTGCGAAAAAGTTATAGCGTCTACAAACTAGGGTACATTTTCTGGAATTTACACAGCTTTTAGTTTATGACTGCCTATGTCATTTCTTGAGGTGCTAAAATGGCAGGGCAGTACAAAACCCCCCCAAATGACCCCATTTTGGAAAGTAGACACCCCAAGGAAATTGCTAAGAGGCATGTTGAACCCATTGAATATTTATTTTTTTTGTCCCAAGTGATTGAATAATGACAAAAAAAAAAATATTTACAAAAAGTTGTCACTAAATGATATATTGCTCACACAGGCCATGGGCATATGTGGAATTGCACCCCAAAATACATTCTGCTGCTTCTCCTGAGTATGGGGATACCACATGTGTGGGACTTTTTAGGAGCCTAGCCGCGTACGGGGCCCCGAAAACCAATCACCACCTTCAGGATTTCTAAGGGTGAAAATTTTTGATTTCTTTCTTCACTGCCTATCACAGTTTCGGAGGCCATGGAATGCCCAGGTGGCACAAAACCCCCCCAAATGACCCCATTTTGGAAAGTAGACACCCCAAGCTATTTGCTGAGAGGCATGGTAATTATTTTGCAGCTCTTATTTGTTTTTGAAAATGAAGAAAGACAAGAAAAAACATTTTTTTTTTTCAATTTTCAAAACTTTGTGACAAAAAGTGAGGTCTGCAAAATACTCACTATACCTCTCATCAAATAGCTTTGGGTGTCTACTTTCCAAAATGGGGTCATTTGGGGGGGTTTTGTGCCACCTGGGCATTCCATGGCCCCTGAAACTGTGATAGGCAGTGAAGAGTGAAATCAAAAATTCACGCCCTTAGAAATCCTGAAGGCGGTGATTGGTTTTCGGGTCCCGTACGCGGCTAGGCTCCCAAAAAGTCTCACACATGTGGTATCCCCGTACTCAGGAGAAGCAGCAGAATGTATTTTGGGGTGTAATTTCACATATTCCCATGGCATGTTTGAGCAATATATCATTTAGTGACAACTTTGTGCAAAAAAAAAAAAAAATTGTCTCTTTCCCGCAACTTGTGTCACAATATAAAATATTCCATGGACTCGACATGCCTCTCAGCAAATAGCTTGGGGTGTCTACTTTCCAAAATGGGGTCATTTGGGGGGGTTTTGAACTGTCCTGGCATTTTATGCACAACATTTAGAAGCTTATGTCACACATCACCCACTCTTCTAACCACTTGAAGACAAAGCCCTTTCTGACACTTTTTGATTACATGAAAAAGTTATTTTTTTTTTTGCAAGAAAATTACTTTGAACCCCCAAACATTATATATTTTTTTAAAGCAAATGCCCTACAGATTAAAATGGTGGGTGTTTCATTTTTTTTTTTCACACAGTATTTGCGCAGCGATTTTTCAAACGCATTTTTTGGGGAAAAAACACACTTTTTTAAATTTTAATGCACTAAAACACACTATATTGCCCAAATGTTTGATGAAATAAAAAAGATGATCTTAGGCCGAGTACATGGATACCAAACATGACATGCTTTACAATGGCGCACAAACGTGCAGTGGCAACAAAATAAATACATTTTTAAAAGCCTTTACAGGTTACCACTTTAGATTTACAGAGGAGATCTACTGCTAAAAATACTGCCCTCGATCTGACCTTCGCGGTGATACCTCACATGCATGGTGCAATTGCTGTTTACGTTTGACGACAGACCGCCGCTTGCGTTCGCCTTAGCGCAAGAGCAGGGGGCGACAGGGGTGCTTTTTTTTTTTTTTTTTTTTTTCTTTATTTTTTTTTGCTTTTTTATCTTATTTTTAAACTGTTCCATTCATTTTTTTTTTTTAAATCATTTTTATTGTTATCTCGGGGAATGTAAATATCCCCTATGATAGCAATAGGTAGTGACAGGTACTCTTTTTTGAAAAAAATTGGGGTCTATTAAACCCTAGATCTCTCCTCTGCCCTCAAAGCATCTGACGACACCAAGATCGGTGTGATAAAATGCTTCCCCAATTTCCCAATGGCGCTATTTACATCCGGCGAAATCTAAGTCATAAAATGCTCGTAGCTTCCGGTTTCTTAGGCCATAGAGATGTTTGGAGCCACTCTGGTCTCTGATCAGCTCTATGGTCAGCTGGCTGAATCACCAGCTGCATTCTCAGGTTCCCTGTTGAGACAGGAGAGCCTGAGAAAAACACGGAAGACGGTGGGGGGGGGGGGCATTCCCTCCCACGGCTTGTAAAAGCAGTCTAGAGGCTAATTAGACGCTAGGATTGCTTTTACATGAAAGCCGACCGCTGGCTGAAAAGAATGATACCAAGATGATACCTAAACCTGCAGGCATCATTCTGGTATAACCACTCAAAGTTGTGAATGGCGTACCTGAAGACAAAAAAATGGTTAACAATAAAGCACAGTAAACGGTAAAGTATAAATAATTACATACCTGAAAAACAAACATGATAAAACATAATAACAATAAAACATTGCAGAATAGAATACAGTAAAAAAGAGCAGAACAATAGAGAGAGAATAGAGAGAGAGAGAACAATAAAACGACAACAATTTTTTTTTTATTTTATATATATATATTTTTTTTTTACACTTTTTTTTGTAACTAACTTTTATAACTGTAACCGGTTCCAGGTTCGGGTCTCTCAAAATGCGATGGCATCTTGGGAGACCCTGTGAAAGTGTGCCTAGTCTGTGCAATGCTGTACCCTACACTAATACTCAACTAGTGAATGGTAACGTTCAAAACATTCACCAATGTAAAGACCAGGATTGTCAGGACAGGAGGGACAATAATAGAGGGTGTCACGTCTATATCTGCACTTGCTGCAGACACAACATCTTTTTGGGGGGGTTCGTTGGGTAGGGGTACTCGGGAGGACATAAAGAAAATGCCTCTCATGCAGCCGACTGCATTTGGTTGGGGATGTGAATGGGGGAAGTACGGGCGCTGCAGAAGCGGTGGGTTCCCAATTAGGATTGGCGAATGCAGCAGGAAGGGCACTATGGGCACGACAGGCCTATGTTTGTCTTTTTGGTGGCAGCGCGACACTACTTGTGCTTGCCACCTCACCAGCTTGAACTGCACTTATGGGACTCGCCACGTCACCAAGTGTTACTGCAGTGCTGGTTTGACTATGACCGGGGTGTACTAGGCCGCTGGTGCTTGCCACTTCACCAAAACGCTACCAAAAAAACTGTTAGCGATCGCAGGGATCAGGCCTGACTCTGCGAACGCTGCAGTTATGCGTTTAGTGTTTTGTAAGTGACAGTGATCGATTGATACTGCACTTGGGTGGGCTGGGCTGGGCCGGGCGGAGGGACAAAACGCAGGTGCTAGCAGGTATCTGGGCTGATCCCGCTAACACTGCGTTTTTGGGAACCCTAAACTGCTGGGGACGCCAGTATAGATCTGATCGGATCAGATATTGATCCGATCAGATACTATACCACTAAGGGAGACATATGCTGCGTGCGTGGGTGTTAGCGGTACTGGCGCTAATCTGACGCTGCCTGGGGCGACGCATATCACCGCCGGGCGATCAGGGGGCTAAACCTTTATTCGGTAATAAACGGCAGGTGCCCTGACACTATAAAAAATAAACGAACTAACCAGCATCACCGGTAACGGTTATACGGTGATCAGTGGTGAAAGGGTTAACTAGGGGGCAATCAAGGGGTTAAAACATTTATTAGGTAGTATATGGGGGTCCCTGACGCTATAAAACGCTGACGGCGAACCTAAATATTTACGTCCCTAACTAGCGTCACCAGCGACACTAATACAGCGATCAGAAAAATGATCGCTTAGTGACACTGGCGATGGGGGGTGATCAAGGGGTTAAAACTTTATTAGGGGGGGTTAGGGGGGTACCCTAGACCTAAAGGGGGGTAATACTCACTGCCCTAACACTGTAACTGTCACAAACTGACACTATGCAGTAATCAGAAAAAAAAAATAAAACTGCTGGTGTCAGTTTGTGACAGGGAGGGGGGGTGATTGGGGGGGGGGTCGGGGTGTTTTGTATGCCTGGCATGTTCTACTGTGTTGTGTAGTGTTTGTGCACTCACAGTGAAGTCTTCTCTCCTCGGCGCTGCAACGGAATACCGAGCCGAGGAGAGATGACATCATTTCCTTTGCTGCTGTTTAGCATACAGCAGCAAAGGAAGTGATCTGATTGGCCGGCGGCGATCGCGAGGGGGGGGCCACGAACGGATGGCCTCCCCCTCATCTCCGATCGCCGGGGGACCAAACGGGACCGCCTCGGGTGGCGGGGGGGGTCCGATCGGACCCCCCACCCGCGGGAGGCAAATCACGTACATGTACGTGATTTTGCCTGCCCGTGCCGCCTTGCCGATGTACATCGGCGTGAGGCGGTCGTCAAGTGGTTAAGTAAAGTTATATATGGATCTGGTTGTATTATTTTTTAAAATATTTTAGATGCAATCACGAAGACTTCCTTCCAGAAGGTTTGGATTACTGGGCACGTCCACCATATGTGTAAATATGTGCCTATTTCTGGGCATCCTCGAAAACAAAGAGCTGAGGTATTAGGTGAATATTTTGCCACTCTAGCGGGCATGGGAATTTTTTAACATGGGTTCCTATGGAACATGTTCACATCAATGCCTTTTTGTACCTCTGTGTTTTTGGAAAGGGTCAGGGACTTTTTTTCATACAAAATGCAGCGTTTTGCATGTAATAGAATTCAATGGACAAGCATAAAAAACACAAGTGCAGCGTTTTTGCAGCGTTTTTGCCGTTTTGCCGGCAAAAACGCTACGAAAATGCTGCTCAAAAACGTGGCAAGCATGAAAAAAAAAAACTCCAAAAACGCTCAAAAGCAACATGCATAGGTGTGAATCGAGCCTTACATGCAAAACGCTGCATTTTGCATGAAAAAAGTCCCCGACCCTTTCCAAAAACGCAGAGGTACAAAAATGCATTGATGTGAACATGTTCCATAGGAACCCATGTTATAAAATTCCCATGTATTTCTGCAAAATGCATCAAAAAACGCGCTAGTGTGAATGGAGCCTCAGGGAGACAGAATGCCGAGTTCTAGTCCTTCTCTTCAGTATTCCAGTCCTAAATCTTTGGGACATTCTTATCAATGAAATGAATTGGTTGCAGGAAAGACATTTGTACGAATCTCCCATCAACACTGACAGGGGAATCAGCAGCCGGTGATTATTGGTAGCGTCTATAGGAGACACGAGCGATTATTACAAGATATTCCGTCAGGCTGGTTGTACCCGAGCTGATCGATCGATTGGTACATTCAGCCTGCCCATACACAGCTCTAATCTTGGCCGGTTACTGTTGAACCTTGTATGGCCGGCCTAGGAGCTTCACTTAAAGTGGTAGTCAATGTTTGATTTTTTTTTTATAAATAACAAGCATGCCTATACTTACCTGCTCTGTGCAATGGTTTTGCACAGAGTAGCCCCTCTCCTCTTCTTTCGGGGTGCCCCCCACAGAAAGCCGCATTCCATGGGGGCGCTCGTGCAGGCTCGCTCCCGAGTCCCGCTGCTGCGTCCATTGACACAGACAGCAGGACGAAGCCCCGCCCCCGACTCCCGTTTCACAGCTTTTGATTGACAGCCAATGGCTCCTACCGCTATCAATCTGTCCAATGAGGAGAGAGACAGTGGGCGGAGCCACTTGTGCACATCGGTGGATGGGATTGGCTCAGGTAAGTAAAGGCGGCTCTCTGGGTTGGCTGCAGCACAGAAGGTTTTTTACCTAATGCATGGAAAGCATGAAGGGGAAGAACCTGAAGGCTTTACAAGCACTTTAACACAACAGCAGCCAGTAATACGGCCCCATCATTACACATCATTTATTATTACATGGCCAATGGCAGAAGCAGATTTTATTCCAGAGTTCAGTTTTATCCATAATGAGTATAAATCAATGTTTATTAGCCTTGCTTTGCATGGAAATGATAAGTTTAAGGCTTAAAGTGGAATTCTAGTGACCTTGTCTCCAGCAATGTGACGTCCTGGAGGATCTCCCCACCAGACACGGACATCTTCCATCATCTGGCTTCTCAGCACTTTTATTGGCTGGGGGGGGGAGGGGTGAAGTCACATGACCTGTGCAGCATGGGGAGGAGATCACGGCTTCTTTTACAAGGTATTGACCGGCTTTACAAAGGTATTTGGTGCACAAAGTGGATTTCTATTCTCTGGAGCTTTCCAGGAATAAAGTTCCATGAAAGTTTTTGCTCCGGGTCCCGGAGTTCATCTTCATTTCTTTATAACGGCACAATTTGGAGTAGATGATAGATCTGGGTGGAGCTCAGCTTAAGCATGTGATATTTTATTGAAGCCACAAAACTTTATTTATAATGATCTTTTCTGTGTAGATTGGATACAATATTTTTCCACACTTCTCCTTGATCTAAAACCCGCTCAGATTTCTAGTTTACTACGGAGATGCTGAATATTCGGCTTTTCAGAAGACAATGAACAATTCTTTTTGCTCCCGGCTCACTTTAGCCCCCGGTAGTACATAACGGCGCTGTGTACCATTGTGAAAGCATTGACAACGCCTCATCTTTGGGTTCCGAGCTCAGCTCTGTTTGTCCAGAAGGTTTATTTGGCGGATTTATTACAAAGTCTGAGGAAATGAGTTGTGCAGTTACCGGCACATTCCGTGTCTTCCAGCATTGCCCATAGCAGTAAATGAGTGGAGGTGTCTGCATGAGTTCACACTACTGAAGATGAAGAATGACTTGGCCCAATATAGGGAACTGGTGCCAGGAACACCATAATATGGAGCCCGGGGTTAGGACTCCATCATCATTTTCTTTTACTGATGGAGAAAAGATTGATAAGGACGTTGATGGTGAGGATATTACATTTGTCTTCTTCTGGATAAACGAGAGTCGGCACTTTTATGTGGTTATCATAAAAAGGATCTCCAGATGGGAGAAAAACTGACAGTCGGCTTGAAGATGATCAGATCCTGGAATGTTTGTTTTTATGTGAGATACGGAAATGTGTGTCTGTTGTTTGATAACTATGTTGTATTTTATAGTAATTACTTATGCCGCGTACACACGGCCAGACTTTTCTACCAGACTTGTCTGACGGACGCCGACGGACCAATCCGATCGTGTGTGGGCTTCACCGGACCTTCACCGGACTTTTCCTGTCACAAATCTGACGGACTTTAGATTTGGAACTTGCTTCAAATCTTTACGTCGTAACTCCGCCGGACCCAGAAATCCGCTCGTCTGTATGCTAGTCCGACGGACAAAAACCCAACGCTAGGGCAGCTATTGGCTACTGGCTATCAACTTCCTTATTTTAGTCCGGTGTACGTCATCATGTACCAATCCGTCAGACTTTGGTGTGATCGTGTGTAGGCAAGTCCGGTCCTTAGAAAGTCTGTTGAAAGTACGCCAAAAGTCAGTCAAAAGTCCGTTGAAAGTCTGTGGAAAGTCTGTCGAAAGTCTGTGGAAAGTCTGTGGAAAGTCTGACGGACGGGCTGTCGGACTTTTGTAGCTGAAAAGTCTGACCGTGTGTACGCGGCATTAGGCTTTGAAAGGACATCATATGTAGGTTGGAGCTGCATTGTGTGCAACAGCTACTACGTTGTTTAGTTTTAAAACAGACTCCCACACTAATTTTTCTTTCAGTTTAAGTTACAGAAGAGAATGGATGTAACCTCTGTCAGGTTTTTATTGTTCTTAGTGTCCAAGTAAGTGAGGGGAAGTTTCTCCCCTCCCCCCTATAGGTGAATACCCTGTTTCCCCCGAAAATAAGACCTAGCGTGATTGTCGGTGATGGCTGCAATATAAGGCCTACCCCCCAAATAAGCCCTAGTTAAAGTCCTTGTAGGTCTTATTTTCAGGGTAGGGCTTATTTGGGGGGTGGGGCTTATATTGCAGCCATCACTGACAATCACGCTAGGTCTTATTTTCGGGGAAACAGGGTAGCAATAAATCTCTGATAAATTCTAATCATTTCCTTCTCTACCAAATAAAGTTTTTCTTCTACTGTATGTATCGCATTGTGGAGATTTCCATTAGCAAAAAAGTAATTCAAATTTGACATTTGAGATTAAAGTGATACTAAAGTCTTGTTTTTTTTTATTTTCCTATAAAAATAACAAACATGTTATACTTACCTGTCCTGTTCAGTAGTTTTGCACAGAGCAGCCCCGATCCTCCTCTTCTGGGGTCCATCTTCGGTGCTCCTCTCCTCTCCGTCCTGACGAGTGCCCCCACACCAAGCAGCAGCTCTGTGTGTCTATTCAGACACGGAGCCATGGTTTGGCCCTTCCCCCTTTCTCTCCTCATTGGCTGACTGACTTTGATTGACAGCAGCGGGAGCCAATGGTGCCACTGCTTTGTCTCGGCCAATCAGAAGGCTTAGTCCCAAATGGCCGAGGCACTTATGGACATCGCTGGCTGGATAGGGCTCAGGTAAGTATTAGGGGGGCTGAGGGGGCTGCTGCACACTGAAGGTTTTTTTTTTTTATCTTAAGGCATACAAGGCATTAAGAATAAAAACCTTCTGCCTTTAGAACCACTTTAATGATTTCCAATAGAAGAGAAAACAAATGGAATCAGTTTTGGAGCCCAACTTTACAAAGTAACGCCTGTGTCCAAAATGGCCAAAAACAAAACTCTGACTAAAGAGGCTCATTCTTTACACATTTGGACTCTTCATTGAAGATAAAAGTGTGATTAGTTTTTAGATAATGGAAATGTGACTGTTTGTAGTGAGTGAAAATGTCAGAGCGTAAGCCAGAATTCTTATTATGGGATGTGTCATGCTAGGTGACAAAGCTCCAGTGATAGAATCACTAATGCCGCGTACACACGACCCGACTTTTCCACAGCAAAGGCCCGACGGAACGAATCCCCCGTACAATTCCATCGTGTGTGGGCTTCATCCGACCTTTGCTGTCCAAAAATCAGACGGACTTTAGAAATAGAACATGTTTCAAATCTTTCCAACAGACTCGAGTCCAGTGGAAAAATCCGCTCGTCTGTATGCTAGTCCGACGGACGAACAACAACACAAGGGCAGCTATTGGCTACTGGCTATGAACTTCCTTATTCTAGTCCGGTCGTACGTCATCACGTTCCAATCAGTCGGACTTTGATGTGATCGTGTGTAGGCAAGTCCGTTGCGTCGGAACTCCGTCAAAATGCCGTCAAAAAGTCCTTCGGAGTTCAGTTGGTGGAAAGTCTGCTCGTGTGTACACGGCATAAGGCTCCATTCACATGGTGTGCATTAAAATGTGTTGCGTTAGGACGGCCTATTGATTTGAATGGGGTGCCCAATGCATCAATATGGTCTATGTGTCTATTTCTGGCAGTGCAAGGCAATGCAGGATAATGTGTTGCCACGTGTTGTGCTGCACACCCCAAAGCATGACCACCAACATGGTGAACTGAGTGTCCGTCAGTCAGAATAAATGGCATCACATTGTACCAGTGCATGCCAGACGTTGTAGGAATGTGAGCATTGACCACAGCTGAGAAAAGTGCCAGTGGACCGCCAAGAGTCTCCACACTTTCTCCAATGGAGCTGCTCCCTTTCTAGTGTAGCAATAACTCTCGGTGGAGCTGCTGGTTTAAAGCGGGCTGTTACCTTCACCTCCGCCACCTCTGTTTCACCGGCACCGGGTCTAGGGTCCTGTTGAGTTTACTTCCAGACAATGTAAGCACCAAACACTTGAGTATCTTTTCCAATGCTTTAATGAACAGGGAATAAATGAAGTAGCAGGAAAGAGGTAGAAGGAAAGTTGCAGAGAAGCTCAAATACCTTTTCTTAGTATTCTTTAGTACATCGTTAGGAATTGAACGCTTGTTGTTGAATGCACTCCCCTTGTGGGACACGGTCTTTGCCCACCTGGATAGGCCTCTCTCACTTGTCTAGCAGCCAGTACGTAGCACAAACAAAAGTCTCTGCCACAGACTTGCTTGGAATAAAACCCGTATGATCCTCTGCCACAGGATGTATTGGTTTGTAATGAACATCAGACACATCACTAGAACCTCTAAGCCAACCCGGCAGTACCATGCAGTAAGATTACTTCAGGATACGTCCTCCAACCGAGTCACCAGGCCCCTCTCCAGACCAGCACTCTGCGTGATCCTTCCATGACGGGTCCTCCCCTGGGATCTCCTCGGTTGTCCAGCTTATTCACTCAGGATAGACAGCTCAGGACCATTCCTCTGCCGCTGTGGTAGGCCCCAGACAGGCTTCTGGGCCCACCCTCACGCCGCAGCGACGTGGGCCTCCGGGACGGAGGACCACGAGATGGTATATCTATTGCATACCTGTCGGCCAGGAGGGCCAGCAGGTGAATGAAAACAAACCCCTAAACATGGCGTTTGTCCCATAAATACCCTCTCCCAGAATGCAACTCGAAGGACCACCTCCACCGAGCTGTCTCCGGGACAGAGGAGCACTCATACGCTTTAACACGTTGCCTTTCCAACACTGGCCCATGGTGACAACGACACCCACCGGCGCAGTGTGGAACTACACGCAACCCAGCCAAGCTGGAACAGAGGCAAATCTAACTTCACCTATCAGCGGTAGATGGAAAATCTACCAGCGCTACCCTAGCTTTAAAGATCATGTACAATTTACATTTTATTTTCCAACAATAGATGTTTATTGAATTATAATGGTTTACATGTTGTAGAAATAACAAGGGACACATAGCAACAAGTTAAGAACAGACCAGCCTTTCAGTATATAAAGCACACTGTAGGTGATCCACATAAAACATCCTAAATATCTGCATTGTATTAAACTTATAGGGGACACCAAACAGTAGTAGAAGATATCATTGAGAGCCATGGACTCCATATCCCATTACATTTGGGAATAGAACCTGTCCTAAGAGCTATACTCTTTTCATAATTATAGGTTAGATTCACAAGAGCAACTATCTCAGACACGTTGGGTGCTTGAAGAGACCTCCACATATAGCAAGGTATATCACACCAATGGGGATACAGACAGAAATAAGGATCTTCTTACCCTTTCCTGCACCATCCAACACTAGAAGAAAACTTTTTTGGCTGGAATTTCCCTTTAACCACTTAAGGACCGCCTCACGCCGATGTACGTCGCCAGAATGGCACGGGCAGGCAGAATCACGTATATGTACGTGATCTGCTTCCCGCGGGTGGGGGGTCCAATCGGACCCCCCCGGTGCTCGAGGCGGTCCCCTTTTGTCCAGCGGCTATCGGAGATGAGGGGGAGACCATCTGTTCGTGGCCCCCCCCTCGCAATCGCCGCCGACCAATCAGAACATACCTATGCTGCTGTATGCTAAACAGCAGCAAAGGAAATGATGCCATCTCTCCTCGGCTCGGTATTTTCAGTTCCGGGGCCGAGGAGAGAAGACATCAATGTGAGTGAAAACACACACACATACAGGATAACATGCCAGGCACACAAAACACCCCCCTTTACCCCCCCCCCCCCCGATCACCCCCCAATCACCCCTCTCCCCGTCACACTGACACAAAGCAGTTTTTTTTTTCTGATTACTGCATGGTGTCAGTTTGTGACAGTTAGTGTGGTAGGTCAGTTAGGGTTAGCCCCCTTTAGGTCTAGGGTAACCCCCTAACCCCCCCTAATAAAGTTTTAACCCCTTGATCACCCCCCGTCACCAGTGTCACTAAGCGATCATTTTTCTGATCGCTGTATTAGTGTCGCTGGTGACGCTAGTTAGGAGCGTAAATATTTAAGTTCGCCGCCAGCGTTTTATAGTGACAGGGACCCCCATATACTACCTAATAAATATTTTAACCCCTTGATTGCCCCCTAGTTAACCCTTTCACCACTGATCACCGTATAACTGTTACGGGTGACGCTGGTTAGTTCGTTTATTTTTTATAGTGTCAGGGCAGCCGCCGTTTATTACCGAATAAAGGTTTAGCCCCCTGATCGCCCGGCGGTGATATGCGTCGCCCCAGGCAGCGTCAGATTAGCACCAGTACCGCTAACACCCACGCACGCAGCATACGCCTCCCTTAGTGGTATAGTATCTGATCGGATCAATATCTGGTCCGATCAGATCTATACTAGCGTCCCCAGCAGTTTAGGGTTCCCAAAAATGCAGTGTTAGTGGGATCAGCCCAGATACCTGCTAGCACCTGCATTTTGCCCCTCCGCCCAGCCCACCCAAGTGCAGTATCGATCGATCACTGTCACTTACAAAACACTAAACGCATAACTGCAGCGTTCGCAGAGTCAGGCCTGATCCCTGCGATCGCTAACAGTTTTTTTGGGAAGCGTTTTGGTGAACTGGCAAGCACCAGCGGCCTAGTACACCCCGGTCGTAGTCAAACTAGCACTGCAGTAACACTTGGTGACGTGGCGAGTCCCATAAGTGCAGTTCAAGCTGGTGAGGTGGCAAGCACAAGTAGTGTCCCACTGCCACCAAGAAGACAAACACAGGCCCGTCCAGGATCGTCTTTAATATGGTTTGGGTCCTGGGCAAACATTTTTTTTGCCCCCCCCCCAATGCAGTTTTGCTCTTCACCCCAACATCTCAAAAACCGTACACACACATAAATGATCTAAAAAAAACTTTGCAGACCCCATTCACAGCAGTCTCACGGAGTTCCCTTTCATGTCACAGCACTCCATTACATTGCAGCCTCTTTACATCACAGCGCCCCAATACATTGCAGACATTTCCACATTATAGTGCCCCTTATCACAACACAGCGTCCCCTTCATTTCATAGTGCCCCTTTACACATCACAGCACCCCAATTACATTGCACCCATTGTCACATCACATATTCACATGTAGGTGTTTTGGCGGCCCACATTTGCGCAGGCACAGCAGCCCATTCTATTGAATGGGCTGCCATGCCTTCGTGTCCTGCAGAAAAAAAGGTGCATGCAGCTTTTTTAAAAATTGCAGTGGCCTTGAAATCCATTCTGCTTTTGCACCATGCGACTAACCTGCAGTTCCTGCACACACAAATGCACTGTGTTTTTAAAAGTGTGGCCTAAACATCTAAAAACGCAGCAAGTTTGCTGCTGCAGGAACGGCAGGTAAATCACATGGTGCAAAAGCAGAATGGACAGACAGTGCTGTACTTCACTGCTTGATGGGCATAGGTGTGCACAGCCTATTACATGATGCATGTACATTTGTTTTTGCAGGAAACACAGGCATGGCAGCCCATTCAAATGAATAGGCTGCTGTGCCTGCGAAAATGTGGGCCGCCAAAACACACATGTGAACCAGCCAGGCCCAAAATAAGCCCATCAAGCAGTTAAATACACTAATGCTATCTATGTGCTGTAATGCTGTGTGCTCTGTAATAAAAAATACAGCCACAGCCCCACACAGCCTCAGCGGCAGCTGGTGCTCAAAATTTTTTTGGGGGGGCGCAAATTTTTTTTGGAAAAAAATCAATTGCAGCCACTATGCAATCAAATGCTGCCACTGTGCCCATCAAACGCTGCCACTGTGCCATCAAACACTTCCACTGTGCCATCAAATGCTGCCACTGTGCCCATTAAATGCTGCCACTGTGCCCATTAAATGCTGCCACTGTGCCCATCAAACGCTGCCACTGTGCCATCGAACGCTGCCACTTTGCCCATTAAACGCTGCCACTGTTCCCGTCACACACAGCCACTGTGCCCATCAAACGCTGCCACTGTGCCATCAATTGCAGTCACTATGCCAAACGCTGCCAGTGTGCCCATTAAACGCTGCCACTGTGCCGTCAAACATTGCCACTGTGCCCATTAAATTCTGCCACTGTGCCATAAAACGTTACCACTGTGCCCATCAAACGCTGCCAGTGTGCCCATCATATGCTGCCAGTGTGCCCATTAAATTTTAAAAATTTCTAGTCTTTTCCAGTTCTACACATGGGGTGCTGTGTGGGAGTCAGGGGAGGAGAAAAAGAAAAAAACCTGAGAAAAGAAAGGATAGGGGTTTGTGGCGCTACCAGTACTGGGGTATCCTATAAAGTGACTGTGCTGTGCATATAAACTAAATCTGACATAAAACCTCTTGCAAATTAATCCATATGAGTGTGTGAAAATTATGAAAAGCACATACCCACTACCATATATAGTGATTACACCTTACAATAACGTTGGGAGAGATAAAAAAACCTTCAGAGTCTCCCCCAATGTCCCACATCATAAGACATAAATTATAATATACATCCTGTAAAGTATCTACTGAAGTGATAATAGATAATCAGTGTCCAACAGGTGAAGCATAGATACTATTTAAACGATCTGGAGTCCATTGTGACCAACAGTCCCATAGAGCAAAAAAATAAAAGTGAATACAAAAATGAATAAAAAATGAATAAAAATTAAGAAAAAAACGTGAAGCTCCAGAATGGCAAAAAGTTCTTGTAATAAGTGATTCTTGTGGTGAAACCTGATGATATCCAGTGACTTTAGTGCTCCCCCTCAAGGGTCCCCACTCACCAGCTCCTCATACCCCTGCAGGGGTAATACGCATGTAGCAACAGACAATAAAGGGCGTCCCAGATCCAGTGCAGTCGTCACCGGGTGTCTCCTCTGTATCCCTGCATCAAACAGTGGATGATTTCGATGCAGGACAGGAGAGGAGGGTGGAACATGAACTGCCATTAAGGATTTGTATAACAAAGCGCCACTAGACCTGTTGTGGTTTTTGTTTAAGGAAATCTAAAACTATGGGAGCCCTGTTTTTTCCCACGAGGACGTGAATAAGGTATTGGCACAACATCCACTGTTTGGAGCAGGGATACAGAGGAGACACCCGGTGACGGCTGCACTGGATCCAGGACGCCCTTCATTGTCTGTTGCTACATGCGTATTACCCCTGCAGGGGTATGAGGAGCTGGTGAGTGGGGACCCTTGAGGGGGAGCACTAAAGTCACTGGATATCATCAGGTTTCACCAAAAGAGTCACTTATTACAAGAACTTTTTGCCATTCTGGAGCTTCACATTTTTTCTTAATTTTTATTCATTTTTTATTCATTGTTGTATTCACTTTTATATTTTTGCTCTATGGGACTGTTGGTCACAATGGACTCCAGATCGTTTAGATAGTATCTATGCTTCACCTGTTGGACACTGATTATCTATTATCACTTCAGTAGATACTTTACAGGATGTATATTATAATTTATGTCTTATGATGTGGGACATTGGGGGAGACTCTGAAGGTTTTTTTATCTCTCCCAACGTTATTGTAAGGTGTAATCACTATATAAGGTAGTGGGTATGTGCTTTTCATAATTTTCACACACTCATATGGATTAATTTGCAAGAGGTTTTATGTCAGATTTAGTTTATATGCACAGCACAGTCACTTTATAGCAGTGGTTCTCAACTCCAGTCCTCAGGACCCACCAACAGGCCAGGTTTGCAAGATAGCTAAAATACATCACAGGTGATATCACTTGCTGCTCAGTGATTGCAGTATTCTAGTCTGCAACTCCCCAAGGTAATTCTTAAAATCTGGCCTGTTGGTGGGTCCCGAGGACTGGAGTTGAGAACCACTGCTTTATAGGATACCCCAGTACTGGTAGCGCCACAAACCCCTATCCTTTCTTTTCTCAGTATCTTATCTCACCTCCTCTCGGAGGTGCGATTCAGGGGAGGCTGCACACCGGTTCTGTCTGTGAGCGCGGAAAATTTGTGTTTGTTAAAAAAAAAAAACCTACCTTGTCCTCCTGGCCAGCTCAGCACCGAATGCGCACCGCGGTCTGACTCCTCCTACCGAGGCCTCTGCGCTCCTCCGAGTTCAATCACGTTCACGTACACACACTTGCTTGCAGGCAGCATAGCAAGGGGCGGGGCCAGAGCATCAGTGGAGCTCAAGGCCCCGCTCCTTGACACTGGAACTGCTGCACTGTGTGTGCGTGCTGCTGGGCAGCTGATGCCGGCTGATGTCTGTCTGTGACAGACAGACTGTGTGGGATCTTCAGCAACGATATGCGGGCACCGCATGGGCTTAAGGGGCAGCTCTGCTTTGGGCCCCAAACAGTGAAAGGGCCCTGGGCAGCTGCCCCGTTTGCCCTGCGGTAAAGACGGCCCTGGGCCCGTCGTGCCCATAATGCCCTTCCTGCTGCATTCGCCAATCCTAATTGTGAACCCACCACTTCTGCAGCGCCCATACTTCCCCATTCACATCCCCAACCAAATGCAGTCGGCTGCATGAGAGGCATTTTCTATATGTCCTCCCGAGTACCCCTACCCAACGAGCCCCCCCAAAAAAGATGTCGTGTCTGCAGCAAGCGCGGATATAGGCGTGACACCCGCTATTATTGTCCCTCCTGTCCTGACAATCCTGGTCTTTGCATTGGTGAATGTTTTGAACTCTACCATACACTAGTTGAGTATTAGCGTAGGGTACAGCATTGCACAGATTAGGCACACTTTCACAGGGTCTCCCAAGATGCCATCGCATTTTGAGAGACCCGAACCTGGAACCGGTTACAGTTATAAAAGTTAGTTACAAAAAAAGTGTAAAAAAAAAAAAATATATGAAATTAAAAAAAATAGTTGTTGTTTTATTGTTCTCTCTCTCTCTATTCTCTCTATTGTTCTGCTCTTTTTTACTGTATTCTATTCTGCAATGTTTTATTGTTATTATGTTTTATCATGTTTGCTTTTCAGGTATGCAATTTTTTATACTTTACCATTTACTGTGCTTTATTGTTAACCATTTTTTTGTCTTCAGGTACGCCATTCACGACTTTGAGTGGTTATACCAGAATGATGCTTGCAGGTTTAGGTATCATCTTGGTATCATTCTTTTCAGCCAGCGGTCGGCTTTCATGTAAAAGCAATCCTAGCGGCTAATTAGCCTCTAGACTGCTTTTACAAGCAGTGGGAGGGAATGCCCCCCCCCCACCTCCACCGTCTTTCGTGTTTTTCTCTGAACGCAACGCAAGCGTCGGTCTGGCGTCAAATGTAAACAGCCATTGCACCATGCATGTGAGGTGTCACCGCGAACGTCAGATCGAGGGCAGTAATTTTAGCAGTAGACCTTCTCTGTAAATCTAAAGTGGTAACCTGTAAAGGCTTTTAAAGGCTTTTAAAATGTATTTAGTTTGTCGCCATTGCACGTTTGTGCGCAATTTTAAAGCACGTCATGTTTGGTATCCATGTACTCGGCCTAAGATCATCTTTTTTATTTCATCAAACATTTGGGCAATATAGTGTGTTTTAGTGCATTACAATTTAAAAAAGTGTGTTTTTTCCCCAAAAAATGCGTTTGAAATATCGCTGCGCAAATACTGTGTGAAAAAAAAAAATGAAAGACCCACCATTTTAATCTGTAGGGCATTTGCTTTAAAAAAATATATAATGTCAGAGGTGAGCATGCGCGGGTCTCCCAATATGGCCGCATAAGCCAGGAGCTCCGCTCTGCCCGAGCCAACGAGTCGCACTAGCGCAGGAACCGGCCCCGAAGGAAGCCCGCTTCAGACGGGGATAGCACGGGGAGCAGTCCTAGCACACCGGGATGTCCAGCAGCTCAGTCCCCCACGACCTGGGGCCACAATTTACGGCCGAAGGAACACAGACCGCTTCCAAGATGGCGGCCGCGTCCCAGCCACGAGACTCACAAGCAGGAGGACACTCGGAGCTCAGGCAAGTGATTAGCCCAGCCACATTATCATTCACCCCCCAAGCAAATCTGGGAAGCCACAACATTACAACCCCCTCGCCTGCATCATCAGTTTCACTGCTTGAACGCACATTTGAAAACTACATGCTCTCTCCCATAAACAATACTCTAGGCCCAGGGAATGCTAACACTCCCTCATGTAACCAGCAGCAGGCCTTGGGTCAGACACAGGACATCCCCCTAAACGCAGGGGATCTATTCATTAAATTTTCTGAACTGCTTGATCCAGGACTTGCCATTACAGCCAACAAGATCACCACAGATATAAGAGCAGACTTCCAGAATTTGGGCTCTAGAATGGAAGCCATAGAACATAAGCTAGACATAACGGTCTCCAGGGCTAATCAGAATACAGACCATATACAAGTAATACAGGACCAATTGGAAGTGGCGTTAAACCGCATTGATGACCTCGAAAATCGCTCCAGAAGAGATAATTTTAGGGTGAGAGGTATCCCTAAATCAGTAACTGACGCACCTAAAGCCATACAGGACCTCATACAATTCTTAATCCCTGCAATACCGCCACACAAGCTGGAACTGGACAGGCCACATAGGTCACTGGGTCCCCCTAGGAGAGATGGGAACCCCAGGGACATAGTAGTAAAACCACACCATTACAGTGTGAAGGAAGAGATCATGAGGATATCCAGGAAACAGTCAAGCATCTCATTCCAAGGTCAAGATATTCAGATCTTTGCGGACAGCTCCCCGATGACCATTCAAAGACGCAGAGCATTAAAACCATTACTACTCATGCTCTCCCAGAAAGAAATAAAATACTGGTGGGCCTTTCCTTTTGCCCTTAAGTTTACCTTTAATGGTAAAACTTACTCTTTCTCCACCTTTACAGAAGGAGAACAAGTCCTTTTGGCCCTTAAACTCATCGCTCTAGAGTCTGGAGACATGGACACATCTAACCTGCAGGCAAGTTCCTCCAAAAGATCATCACCAGCCAGCCCCCTCTCTCCACTATGGAAGGCGACCAAAACCAAGCGAGCGAAGGATCAATTGCCCACCTGAAGATCGACTTTGACATTTCTCCTTTTACATTTATTTTCCCTCAGGGCACGACCCTGATGGGAAACACCTTAGAGACCCTCACATCATTTTTGGCTGTCTCGTTTATCTAATAGATAAGATTGCAGAGATCGTCCCATAATAGAGGCCAGGAATTGATCCTACTGTTATAAGCAAGACGGACTTCATTAAACCTGGGCATTATACATTTGGATACCCAAGGACTTCTTTACAGAAGACACACATCATTTCGGGATATTTTACTTGCATAATGAAGTCCCTTAGTCTAACACTCTCCCCCATGTAATTCATACTTAGGGATATCCCCTTAGTCCTAGTATTTCAAACTGCCCTCTCTTGTTTTTTGTGGGTTTTTTTTTTTTTAATTATTATTAATATCCCTCCTCTTCCACTTTTTTGCTTATGGTGTGATAGGTCCTGAGGGTCCGGTTCCGTTTACAGTTTTTCATTTATACTTATGGACTCTGATACAAGTTATATCTTTTTTATAAGCGAGGTTTATAGAGTATCATAGCCCTTAGTCGACTGTGGCTCGGGCAGCAGTCATGCGTGCCCTCCCATCCCCCCAATATAGCTTTTCTGTATTTGGGCGATGGGGTGTCAGCCCTCTCAGAGGGCTGCTCAATGATGTTACCCACTAACGTAGGAGGGGTTTTCCCCCTTTCTTCGTTATAGGCCTATGTTTGGCCTTCTTGTCTCTCTTCTTTTTTCTCCTTTCTCTTCTCTAACTAACCTTCTCTTTTTGATTGCCAGCACTCGGAGGATTCTCTTGTGTCCGGAGGCTCCAGGTCCCAGGTATCAACACGCTACTATGTCAAGGCTGATCACATCTAGGCTTTATGGGGTAAGTGTCAAACACATTGATACATCTCTTCTCATGCCAATTCATGCCTCCTAATACCGTAAACTCGCCATCGCTTAGAATCGTTTCTCATAACGTGCAGGGACTAAACTCGGCGGTCAAGAGAAGGAAGGTACTGCAGGAATACCGCTCCCAGAAAATGGGTGTGGTGTTCCTGCAGGAAACACATTTTCCAATACAGTATAACCCTTCCTTCCTGCATGCCCACTATCCCCTGTTCTACTTAGCAAACGCTCAGGACAAAACAAAAGGGGTGGCAATTCTGTTTGCTAAATCCTGCCAATTTAAGACTACTCAGGTCTACAAAGATACGGAGGGTAGATTTGTTATGGTGAAAGGAATGCTAAATAATCAAATGTACTCCCTGATCTCGTACTATTCCCCCAACAGAGGTCAAGCTCAATTTTTTCACCTTATGTTCCAAACAATAGAACCACTGTTGGAGGGAATAATAATTTTGGGAGGGTACTCCAACATAGCATTTGACCTATCCCTATATAAATCTAAACCTCTTTCATCTCAACTGACGCGCCCCCAAAAAATTAGTACTAAAATCACTAAAATGAACTTTAATCTTGCAGACATCTGGAGAGAAACCAATCCGACCTGCAGGGACTACACTCACTTTTCAAACCCCCACCAATCCTATTCTAGAATAGATCACATTTTCATTTCAACTCATCATATCCCTTTAGTTAAGAAATCTTTCATCAAAGACTCCTCCCTTTCGGATCACTCGATGGTTATCCTAGTGATACGAGGGCTGCAACCTAAACCCCCACCTCAATGGAGACTTAAGGAATCCATCCTTAAAGACCCTATCCAGGTCACTATTATTGAGAAAGCTCTGAAGGAGTTTTTTATACTAAATGATGTAGAGGGAACCTCGGCTGAAACAGTTTGGGCTGCCCATAAGGCTACGATCAGGGGAAAGCTGATCCAAATGACATCACAAATCAAAAAAGAGAAAACCTCTGATGTTGTCAAACTTGAAAATAACTTTGAAGCCTTATGTAAGCAACATAAAACAGACCCTTCTAAGGTCAATACAGCACAACTAGATGCCGCTAGGGTGGCATTAAACTTAGCCCTTACGGTTAAAGCCGAGGTCTCCCTGCGTTGGACAGGAGCAAAATTTTACAGTACCAGCATAGAGATAAAATGAATACAATTTTGGCCACCAAACTATTCCCCAAAACACGTACTTTTGCCCTCCCTAAGATCAGGCAGCAAGACGGTACGTTCTCTTTAAATCCTCAATGTATTCTACAATCGTTTCAGGATTTTTATACAAATTTATACAAAAAGGGAAATCATATGGGGGAGGCCAGATTTGATACATTCATGGCAGATCTAAAAATTCCTCGCCTTCAGAAAAGTCATGTAGAACTGATGGACGCAGCTTTCTCTACAGAGGAAACCCTAGAAGTGATTAAGAATTTAAAAGTTAACTCTGCCCCAGGCCCAGATGGCTTTTCCAACATATATTACAAAACATTTGCAGTCACCCTAGCTCCTCATCTCACCAAAATCTTTAATTCTAAAAGAATGGGCGAAGCCATAGAAACCCATGCAAATTCAGCCTTCATTTCAGTTATCCCTAAACCTGACAAAGACCCATCCCTAGTAGAAAACTATAGACCCATCTCCCTAATTAACAACGATTTGAAGATCCTAACCAAAATAATAGCCAATAGACTAAGCTCGTTCATAGGACAATACATTCACAGGGACCAGGTAGGTTTCATCCCAGGGAGACAGGGCCCGGACCAAGTTAGGAGGGCGACAGATATTGTCTCAATCCTTCAATCTGCCTGGGATGGAACCCCTCAGCAGGAAGGCCTTCTGTTATCATTAGATTTAAGGAAGGCTTTTGGCTCGCTTTCATGGTCATACTTGTTCTCTACCCTTCGCAGATGGGGTTTTGGGGAACATTTTTTGGGGATCCTCCAATCTCTTTATTCGAGTCCGGTAGCCAGGGTCAAACTTCAGGGCTTTGTCTCTAATCCCATTCCGATCTCCAGAGGGACCAGACAGGGGTGTCCTCTCTCCCCAATAATCTTCGCTATAGCGATTGAATCATTGGCCATTGCAATCAGAACAAATGTCAACATCCACAGGGTTAGGTGCGGACATTCAGTCCATAAATGCGCCCTTTTCGCAGACGATATTCTGCTCTTTGTCACCTCCCTAATCACATCATTACCCAATATTAACAAGCTCTTAGACTCTTTCGGGGATATATTGGGTCTACATGTGAACATAACTAAATCACAAGCACTGAATGTTTCTCTTCCCATAGCCCTAGTTGACCAACTGAAACAGTCCTTCAAATTTAAGTGGAGCGCCAATTCAATTCGCTATTTAGGGATAAATCTTACCTCAAAATTTGAACTCTTGTATCAGGCAAATTTTCCCCCCATGTACTGTAAACTAGAGAAAGATCTTCTTATCTGGTCCCAGCACAACATTTCATGGATTGGCAAAATCAATTCCATTAAAATGACCCTATTACCCAGATTACTCTACCTTTTCCGTTCCCTCCCAATACCTATTATGGGGCGTACACACGGTCGGACTTTTCGTCTACAAAAGTCCGACGGACGCCGACGGACTAAAGCTGGCTGTCAATCTGATCGTGTGTGGGCTTCCCCGGACTTTCAGCTGACTTTTTCAGCCTCAAATCCGACGGACTTTAGATTTGAAACATGCTTCAAATCTTTACGTCGTAACTACACTGGACCCAGAAATCCGCTCGTCTGTGTGCTAGTCCGACAGACAAAAACCCACGCTAGAGCAGCTATTGGCTACTGGCTATCAACTTCCTTATTTTAGTCCGGTGTACGTCATCACGTACGAATCCATCGGACTTTTGTGTGGTCGTGTGTAGGCAAGTCCGTTCGTTAGAAAGTCTGCCGCAAGTCCGACGAAAGTCCGCCGGAAGTCCGGCGGAAGTCTGTCGGACAGGCTGTCGGACTTTTGTAGCTGAAAAGTCCGACCGTGTGTACGCCCCATTAGAAAAGATCATTTAAAATCATTTCAAGGCAAAATAATTAAATACATTTGGGGTAAGAGAGGCTATAGACTAGCGAGAAAAGTCCTTTACAGCCAAAAAACAAAAGGAGGACTGGGTCTTCCAGACCTTTTCAAATATTACCAAGCTGCCAGATTAGCCCAACTCTCAACGATCTACTTTAAACACAAAATCCCAGATTGGATCAACATAGAAAGACAGGCAGTCCCTACATACAGTACATGTTAGACTTCCTTCTTTGGTCTCCTTGCAAAACTAGACCTCCTATCATGTCCCCCCCTCTATCACATTCCCTGAGATTATGGGATGATATCAAAAACCCACCCTCCTTGATGTCTGACTTCCAACTGTTGGCCCACATCTTCCATAATCCCCTCTTCAGACCGGGTATGGATATCAAAACATTTCAATGGTGATTAGATAAGGGGATGTACAGGATTGGACACTATTTTTCTCCTTCGGGCCCCATCTCCCTGAAATTCTGTATGGAAAAGCTTGAAATCCCGGTCTCAGAAAAATTTAGGTTTTATCAAATTTCCCTTTTTCTCCATACAATATGGAAAAACAAACCCACCCCCCCCGACCTTTTCAAATTCTGAACGCTGGTGTGGCCAGGGTACAGAGCAAAAAGGAGGCATATCCATAATATACTCTTCCTTATTAGAACCCACCACCAAATTCTCATATATGGAAGCCTGGGAGAAGGACCTACAAGAAACCTGGGACCTGGAAACATGGCACAGAAGAGGAATCAGAGCTCACAAAGGTAAAATGAACATTTCATTAATAGAAGCCAATTGGAAAGTGATGACCAGATGGTATTTGGTTCCGTTAAGATTGAACAAGATGTTCCCCTCCTCATCTCCTGTATGTTTTAGGGAATGCCAAGCCCAGGGTTCCACGCTTCATATTTGGTGGGAATGTCCAAGAATTAGAGGTTTTTGGAATAAGATTTTTAATCTTATCCGCAAAGTAACAAATCTACCGATACCTAAGACTCCACAAATTGCTCTATTGAATGAGCAAATCCCCAAGATTCCTAAGCTTTCTCACCGTTTGATTACTTTCATGCTATTAGGAGCAAAAGTTACGATCGCTAAAGTCTGGAAGACACCAAAAATTTCCTATGTAGCGGCTAAGAGAAAAATCTCTTGGATTATGTCCCAGGAGAGATTAGTAAGCAAAATTCTGGATAACATTAAAACCTTTGAAGCAATATGGGAACCCTGGGCTGGGCATATAGGTTTATCCCTGGTGCCTGGGATCTCCTCATCTGGATAGTTTCTCATGAGCTGAGTGTTGTCTCTCTCTCTCTCTTTCTCTTAATTCCTTTCTTTTCTTTCCTTTAACCTCTTCTCTATTTCGTATATTTTACAGATATTGTCAGAATAGATGACTATGGTTATTTTGACAATTCAAGTTTATGTTCGTTATTTTTCTTATTTTGTACAGGAAATTATATACTACTCTGTTACAAGGAGTAAGGGTTCACTCTTGGGGATCGGGGCAGTCTCTCTCTGTTGCGATTCAGTGGCTCCGGGGGGGCAGCTCATGACCCCTAATGGGTAGGGCAATATCTATCTAGATCTTTACAAGGTCTAGACCAGGACACAGTGTGATCCCGTCAGGGGTGCCTGGTCAGTCCCTAGATTATAACGCCCTATGAAGCATTAGGATACAACATGGCTGATGATGATTATACGGCACATTTCTCTTTTTATGTTATGTATCCTTAGAGTTTTTGATGTAAAGAGACATTGTTGTATATTAAGCTCTATCTTTTGATGGACATCTTTTGTACTGTAAGTTATCTCAATAAACATGTTAAACTTAAAAAAAAAAATATATATATATATATATATATATATATATATAATGTTTTGGGGTTCAAAGTAATTTTCTTGCAAAAAAATTTTTTTTCATGTAAACAAAAAGTGTCAGAAAGGGCTTTGTCTTCAAGTGGTTAGAAGAGTGGGTGATGTGTGACATAAGCTTCTAAATGTTGTGCATAAAATGCCAGGACAGTTCAAACCCCCCCAAATGACCCCATTTTGAAAAGTAGACACCCCAAGCTATTTGCTGAGAGTCATATCGAGTCCATGGAATATTTTATATTGTGACACAAGTTGCGGGAAAGAGACAAATTTTTTTTTTTTTGCACAAAGTTGTCACTAAATGATATATTGCTCAAACATGCCATGGGAATATGTGAAATTACACCCCAAAATACATTCTCTTGTTTCTCCTGAGTACGGGGATACCACATGTGTGAGACTTTTTGGGAGCCTAGCCGCGTACGGGACCCCGAAAACCAAGCACCGCCTTCAGGCTTTCTTCACTGCCTATCACAGTTTCGGAGGCCATGGAATGCCCAGGTGGCACAAACCCCCCCCAAATGACCCCATTTTGGAAAGTAGACACCCCAAGATATTTGCTGAGAGGTATAGTGAGTATTTTGCAGACCTCACTTTTTGTCACAAAGTTTTGAAAATTGAAAAAAGAAAAAAAAATGTTTTTTCTTGTCTTTCTTTATTTTCAAAAACAATTTCCTTGGGGTGTCTACTTTCCAAAATGGGGTCATTTGGGGGGGTTTGTACTGCCCTGCCATTTTAGCACCTCAAGAAATGACATAGGCAGTCATAAACTAAAAGCTGTGTAAATTCCAGAAAATGTACCCTAGTTTGTAGACGCTATAACTTTTGCGCAAACCAATAAATATACGCTTATTGACATTTTTTTTTACCAAAGACATGTGGCTGAATACATTTTGGCCTAAATGTATGACTAAAGTTGAGTTTATTGGATTATTTTTATAACAAAAAGTAGAAAATATCATTTTTTTTCAAAATTTTTGGTCTTTTTCCGTTTATAGCGCAAAAATAAAAATGGCAGAGGTGATCAAATACCATCAAAAGAAAGCTCTATTTGTGGGAAGAAAAGGACGCAAATTTCGTTTGGGTACAGCATTGCATGACCGCGCAATTAGCAGTTAAAGCGACGCAGTGCCAAATTGGAAAAAGTCATTTCTAAATTAACCCATCTTTTATTGTTACATCCCTTTACCCAATCTAGTGCCCGTGCTAGAACAATAGCTTTGTGAAAATTTCTAAAATCTGGAATACCCAACCCTCCCTGTGCTTTATCCCTGCTCAACACTTTCTACGCTATCCTAGGTCTCTTATTCTTCCAAACGTATCTACTTATTAAACCTATTAATGTTCTAAAATAAAATTGGGGCAAAGGAATTGGAAGCATTTGAATTTTATAGAGCACCTTGGGGGCTAGCACCATTTTAACTATGTTAATTCGCCCTATCCACGAGACCGGGCAATGTGAAATTCTTTTTATTTCTGCTCTAATTTCATCAAGAAAAGGTATAAAATTAAGTTAAAAAATCTTCCCTATGGAACTCACCAATCTAACTCCCAGATACTTAATATTATCCCTCCAGGGAAATCTAAAAACCTCCCCGAGTCTAGCAGCTTCCTGCTTATCAATATTAATTTTTAAAGCTTCCGATTTCTCAATATTAATTTTGTAGTTTGACATCCCTCCAAATTTTTTCAATATGGCAAATAGGTTGGGGATCGTGATTCTAGGTTTGGTGATGTAGAATAGGACATCATCGGCAAAAGCAGCCAACTTATGTTCCTCCTTTCCTACTGAGCATCCGCTAATATCCGGGTTTTTCCTAATGGTACTCAGTATGGGTTGCAAGGTTAGAACGAATAGGAGCGGAGATAGCGGGCATCCCTGTCTGGTCCCATTTCTCATAGTGAAAGGCACAGAGGCTACGTTGTTAACTTTCACAAATGCTGTTGGATTATTATATAGTATTTTGATCCATTTTAGCATGGTAGGCCATATCCCCATTACTGCAAGCGTTTTAAACATGAATCCCCAGTCTACTCTGTCAAACGCCTTCTCGGCATCTATCGACAGAAGTAGACCTGGGGATCCCTTTGATCTCATGGCCTCCACTATGAGAAGAGACCGCACCCCATTATCTCTACCCTCTCTCCCTGGAATAAATCCCACCTGGTCAGGATGGACCAGTTGGGGCATTAATCCCTTAAGCCTCAGAGCCAATAATTTCGCATATAATTTAGTGTCTGTATTTAACAATGCGATTGGCCTAAAGCTTGAGCACAGGGTTTGGTCCTTCCCTTCTTTAGGAATCAACATCACTGAAGCTGTTAGCGCTTCCCTGCACATTTTGCCCTGTTTCCCGAGGATGTTCCAGACCCTACAGAGCCTCAGAAGGAGTGAATCTTTGAATTTTTTGTAAAAGCTGGTAGTGAAACCGTCCAGACCCGGTCTCTTACCCGGGGGGGGGCGATTTCAGAGCCATGCTTAACTCTTCTACTGTAAACGGTCTTTCTAACGTCAATGAGTCATATTCTGACAGTTTGGGAAGGCCTGCCCCCTCTAAAAAGTCTCTCACCTTATCCTCCTTCTCAACCCCAGACTGTTCCTTTTGGCTTATCGAATAGAGGGTTGTAAAGTATTGTCTAAATTCTTCGCCTATCTCTTTAGAAGAATACCTTAGCTTACCATTTTTATTTTTAATCTCTCCTATAAAATTTTCTTCTCTTTTTCTCTTTACTGTTGCTGCCAGATGTTTCCCCACCTTATTACCCCTCTGGTATCTTTCTTTTACGAACTAATTCATAACCTTATATGCTTCTTTTTCTAGTAAATCTTTTAACTCTTCTCTTGTCAATATTAATTGTTGTAATATGGACTTATTATTACCCGATGAAGTTTTATGGGTTTGTTCAAGTTGATGAATTAACGCAATTAGGCTTTCTTTCTTTTTGGTTCTCTCTCGTTTTACCCAAACTCCTATGGATATTATTACCCCCCTTATATAGGCTTTAAAGGCCTCCCATACAACCGTGCCCGGGGTCTCATTGTTGTTTAAAATGAACACATCTATTTCCTGTTGAATTTTCTCCACTATCCAATCCTCCTCAAAGAGTTTTTCGTTTAACCACCAGGTGTAAGGCTCCCTCCTAGAACCCTCTAACATAACCTTCAATGAGATTGGTGCATGATCTGACAAAGTCATAATCTCTATCTTCGACTCTTTAATATGGCCCAATAAACTGTGGTCCACTAGCATGTAGTCCAACCTTGAATAGGTCCCATGCGCAGCCGAGAAAAAGGAATAATCCCTTACCACTCTCCATACATCCATCAAGTGACAATCATGCAACTTTTTCCCAAGGCTCAGTAGTAGCTTTTTACTTGCCTCTCTACTGCTAGATGACCTATCCAAGGCTGGATCAAGATTAAAATCCCCTGCCAGAATCACTTCTCCCACCCTGAATTCCATTAGTCTGCTCAGGGTCTGGGAAAGATAGACTATTGGATCTCTATTCGGACAATACACGTTAGCCAATGTATATGTCTTTACCCCCAGTTTTACCTTTAAGAATAACTACCGGCCCTCCGGGTCCACCCTCCTTCCTAATAATGTATATTTCATCTGATTCGAGAATCCGATACTCACTCCCTTCGCCCGTTTGATGGGAGAATCTCCATAAATCCAATTAGGATAATATCTCGAGTCCAGCTTAATACCCTCTTCTAACACTAGTTGCGTCTCCTGCAAGAAGACTATATCTGCTTCATAGGTCTGTAACTCTTTTAACACTTTCTGCCTTTTCCCAGGGGAGTTTGGCCCTTTTACATTGTATGACACGAAATTCATTTCCATCATCCCTTCTTTTTAATCTTTCTCTTACCAGCAGCCACCACACCTCTAATTCATCCGCTGCATGGAAGATAAAAAGAGAAAAGAGCCAAAAAAAGACTATAGAAACAGAACACTTCATCTGCGGGAACCCCCCTCCACCCCCTCCCCAACTCCTCCTCTCCCCCCATGTCCATACCTGACTACTGGGACGCCACGACCTAAATTTCTCCATAGCCGCCTACGTCCCCACGTGCCTTGGGGTGAGACTCACATGGCGGGTCATGGTGTTCCGCCCCCACCCACAAAACAGTGGGCGGGAGGAGGAAGGTCACGGAAAGCACTTTCTGGCTTCGTCCTCCTACTCCCCCAAATCACCCCCCCACCCCCCCACAGCCCCGCCCCCAATGCCCCAACTTTTTTTCTCTAATTAAATAGGCTCCCCGCCTTGAAACTCAGGTAATGCAATGTTTAAATCTCTACAAAAGTCTTGTAAGTCCTCTATCTGAATTAATCTGCAATTTATACCCTCTTTACACATATTCAATGCAAAAGGGTACCCCCAGCTATACTTTAAGTTGGCCCCCCTCAAAGCATCCAACTGCGGTCTCAGTTGACATCTCCTTGCAAGCGTTTTGGCGGACAGATCCAAGTAAATTTGGATTTCCCCATTGTTGTACATCACAGGTTTTACCCCCCTTAATTTACTCCAAATCTTTGCCTTGTCCTCATATTTATGAAACCTCACAATAACATCTCTGGGGGTTTCTTCCCTAACTCCTTGGGGTTTTCTTATCCTGTGGACACGGTCCAGTTTAAGGTCTTCATCAAGGCTTCTCCCTAAGAGAGGGTTAAAAAGTTCTTTCATCATTAGGAACAAGTCCTCTCCTCTCTGTTCAGGTATAGCCCTTATCCTCAGGTTTTGCCTCCTGTTCTGATTTTCCTGTTCCTCTAATTTGAGGAGCATATCCCGTTGGTCAGTCTGTAATTTTTTGACTTGATTTTTTAACACTGTAATCTCCACCGCATGTTGTTCTGATATTTCTTCCACTGCTTCCACCCGGTTTAAGAGGTATCCCATATCTGTCCTTATATTGTGAAACTCTTCTTTTATGACAGACTATAATTTGGTAAACATATCTTGTATCTCAGATTTTGTTGGGGGTGCATCCACGTCTACATCTAAACTTTGATCATATACATCGCCCTGGGTCGTCTCCCCCCTGGGGGTAACCCCCAGGGCTCCTTTGTATTTAGAGGGGTCTTTCTTTTTATCTTTCATGCTTTGCTGCCTGTTTTCCAAGACCGGCTTTTAAGTTGCACTTCCTTTAGGAATTTTTGAATGGAGCTAGAGTTGAGGCTATCTCTAGGCTTTTTCTGCTCATAATTTTTATGTGACTGACCTTTCATGATATTCGCCCCCCCCCTCTCAGACCGCTTCTTTGATTGCCTTTATACAGTCCCTTTAAATTTTATACACTCTTAATACACTTCTTCAGGCTGAGTAAACTTTTGAATACTTATGATTAACTTGTTAAACAGTCCTGCTCAACCTTCAATATTGTTTAGTAACTTTGCCTTTGAGCGTCCATTAGCAGGGTACAGTAATGTGTTTCAGTGACAGCTGATCTTACCTAGAGCATCCACACTCCGATTGTTTCAGCCAGCTGCTCCCCTCCTTCTCAGCAGGAGGGGTCGTGATAGACTTTATGGTTATGCTGCTATTCAAGGAGGTTTACAAGCCGGTCTCCATTCCCTCTCTGTGTTTGCCAGCAGGGCGCCAAAGGCCGGGCTATCACTTCCCTTCGTATGCCGTGGAGCAGGGGGGGATGGGGGGAGAGCGGGTTCCGACCGATGGCGGGATCAGGGAGCCAGGATCGGGGCGCCGGGGAAGATGCCGATCTGTATGTGCAGGCAGAGCCCCTCACCAAGCGGACTGATTAGGCCGGGGGCTACCGCCGGGCTTGTCTTTCTTGGGACCCGGTGTCTGAATTTCTGTTGCCAGGTAAAACACCCTTGCTTTCCATTGCTGCTCCTCCCGCTGTACTAAGGCAGTGTCTTCAGTGAGGCCGGTGTGAGCACTCTCGCCATCCCTGCCACCCTCATCTTCCGCCTCTCTGCGCGCCTCCACCACCCCGCCATCAGGCCTCTCCCCCGGAACAAGCACTGTGTTTAGTTCTGATTGCTCCGAAGTGGTCTGTGTGTCTTCAAGGGCTCCCGAAGCCGTGGATGTTGGTCTACTTAGAAAGCGATCCATCTTGGAGGAGGCCTGAGGCTTAAGGGTTGCTGAGTAGTTGTGTCTTTGATCCCCAATTTTGCCCATGGGGTGTGCGGCCGCTGTGGAAAGCTGAAGAGGTGACTCCCGTGTATATTGTAGCTATAGGTCAGTCAGCGAGGGTCTTGGAGAGATGGTGGGAGACGGAGCCCCAGTCTCACATGTCTGTCATCTTCACATATCAAGCGTTTTGCTCTTTGAGGACATGACCATAAGGACTAGTGTCTTTAAATCTAATTGTAGGGGGAGGAATGTCCCTTTAAAGGCCTGATGTCACATCAGTAGAGAGTGTGTTGTAGGGCTGACAAGTATCTGAAATTTGTGTTATAGGTGTGAGGGGTGAGTGGTAACTCAGGTGACTCACCAAGCTTAGTGGGATGAAGGTCAGACGTGCATCAGGAAAGGTGGAAAGAAATGAGTTAGGGTGTCCCTGGAGTAGCAAGATGGCCGCCGTCCTCCAAAGGTAGGCCAAAGCCTCAGACTTTCCTAGGATGTGTCCTGTACAGTAGGTGGCAGGCTGCGGGTGTCCGGAATCAGCCTTTTCCTGATCCTCTGCCGGCCGTTAGGGTTTTCACACCATCCAACAATCTCCCGGAGGTGCCCGCTATAGGTAGGGATGTGTTGGCTGTCCCTCACACCGCCGATCGCGGAACTCAAGCCCGGGGACGCTGGAGGCTTCACAGGCCTCAAGATGGCGGCGGGCCACGGGTGTTCGGAGCTAGCTTTCGCTGAGTTTCAGGAGTTTTTCCGTGTCCTCACACCGCCCGGTCCTCCCCAGGGATAATATCCACAGATGTAGACAGGTTAGCTTCACTCCGCTCTGCCGATCACGGCACACGAGCCTGGGGATGTTGAGGGCCTGCAGGCCATAAGATGGCAGCGAGTCTCTGTTGTGTGGAGCCGGCCGGGGCCCAATAAATACTCGATCGGTCGGCCGGACTCCGCAATTTCCCCAGGGGTTGATAGGGCAAAGTTTAGAAGCTCGCCGAGCTGTTTGTTTTGCAGGATGGCGTTGAATTGTGGAGGGCTCAGAGGAGCTTCTCAGCAACACGCCCTGTCTCTTCAGCGTCCGGACACGCCCCCCCATTTTTCCACTTTTGCAGCCAAAAAGAACTACATTTCCCATGAAACATTGGGCATGTGGTGATGTTGGTGGGTGGAAAGAGACAGTGCTGTCCGTATGGCATAGCTGTCAGTCAGTGCCTGTGGATGGTCACCACCGGATGCTGCGCAGATTGTAACCGCCCACTCAAGGAAGTCCAACATAATTGGGAGACATTTACCATAGGGAGATATTGGCGGCAGCAATTCGCTGTACACGGTAGCGTCCCTCAGTCACATGGAGAGAGATGTTGGGGGATAAGAAGAAGGAGGAGAGTTTTTGTGATGGTAAGGCTGTATCTTGTATATAGAAGTGTTTGCTTTCTGGATGGAGTTCCGCTTTAACAGACAGACCGGTGGGTGGACTGTACAGGATACCATTGGTGGTTGTGGCCTGGCATTCCTCTACCAATGGTCTCCTCATTTCTCCCCTCCCCCAGGTGTACCCAGATCCGGTACATGTGGTCTAAGTGGCCGTTCCTATTCAGGAGATGCTGAGTCTGGCCTCCAGAGCTGCTCAACAGATGTCGGTGGAACTTTGCTGTGGCACGTAAGAGACAAGTTTTTCCCAACTGAATGTGTGTCTCGTTTGGTGTCTCCTTCTTGAAATTCTCCTGGATCGCCTTCCCTCTCCTGGTTCCTCCTGGGTTCTCCTGATTACCCCTCCCCAAACTCCTTCTGGACTCTCGGATTTCTCCATAGATTCTCCTGGATCCCCCTTTAATTCTTTAATTTAAGATTCCCCCACACCCCACTTTCCAATTTCTCCTGAGATTCTCTTGGATTCCCCAATATTCCCCACCACTTCCTGATTCCTCCTGAGGTCTCCTGGATCCACCCCTCCTGCCAATTCTTTTCAAACTTTTCTGGATTCCCTTTCTCTATCCTGAATATTCCTGATATTTCTATGTTTTGCCCCTCGATTTCTCGAGATTCTCCTGGATTCTTCCACCTCTCCTTCCATCCACCATTCTCCCCCATGTCTCTCTCCTGAAATTCTCCTGGATTCCCTTTAGTTACTTCTAAGATTCTCCTGGAATCCTCAACCCCACCTCCATGCTTTCCAATTCTTACTGATTTTTCCAAAGGTTTCCTGGATCCACCCTCCTGAGGATTCTCTCCCTCTATCCTGATTTTTCCTGAGATTTTCATGGATCCCCTTGAATTCTTTGAGATTATCCTGGATTTCCCCCTACTTCAAGATTCCTCCTTAGATTTCCTGCCACCAGTCTCCCCCACCCATTTCCTCTAATACCTAATTTTCTCCTGTGTTCTATTCACCCATTGATTCCTCTTAGGGTTCTCCAAGACCCAACCCCTCTCACCTTTTCCTTTTCCTAGGTTTATAACCACTTCCTCCTGAGATTCTCTGGGATCCCCTTCCTGATCCTCTTGAGATTCTTCTGTATCCCCTAGCCCCCCTCCCAATTTCTCCTGAGGTTTCCTGGGTTCCCTAAATGCTCATGACCCCCTCACGCAATTCCTCTTGAGATTCTCCTGTGTCCCCCAGAAATATTTTTCCTCAGGTTCCCTGGGTCCCCCCTCCTGATTCCTCCTGAGATTCTTCAGTATCTCCTACCCCAGAGCCACTCTCCAACTCCTCCAGATTTCACCTGAGGTTGCCTCAATTCTCTTGATGCCCTCCCCGGATTCCTCTGTATCACCCCCAGACATGATCCACCTCAGGTTTCCTGGGTTCCCCAAATGCTTATGACTCCCCTAACTCTTCCTCAGATTCTTCAGTATCCCCTACCCTACAGCCACCCCCAACCCCCAATTCCTCCTGAGGTTTCCTGGTTTCACCTAATTTTCATAATCACCCCCCGGGATTCCTCTGTTCACCCCCCTAGACAGGTTCCTCCTCAGGTTTCCTGGGTCCTCCAATACCTTCTGAGATTCATCTGTATTCCCTTCCTAATTCCTGCGTCCTCCCCTGATTCCTCCTGAAATTCTCCTGGATCCCCTACCCTACAGCCACCCCCAACCCCCCAATTCCTCCTGAGGTTTCCTGGATTACCCTAGTTCTCATTGCACACCCCCCCAATTCCTCTGATTCTTCCATTTCTCATGAACCACCCCACAACTCCTCATGAAATTTCCTGGATTTTCTCTGATTCCACCTGAGACACTCGAACCTCCTGATTCCTCTAAAAAATTCTTGGACCCCCCTACCTCTAAATTCCTACTGAGATTCTTCTGGATCCCCCTGATTCCTCCTGAAATTTTCTGTTTATATGCAGACACCTTCAGAAGACAGGAGCTATTGAGGATTTGGTGATCATCTCTGAGAAACCTCTGCTGAGAGGGATTGTCCGCCTTATCGCCGTTACCGGAGAAGAAGCCAGAGAGGTCAGATATCTGAGGCCACGCTCAGCACACATCCATCCAATTCTCTCCATGATACAATTTAATTATAATTATTTTAATTATTGATGATCATTAAGAATTAAAAATCAGTGAAATTTACTGTTATTTTGATCCTGTACAATAAAATATAAGACCTCCCAGGTCACCTTCATCCTCTTATTTTCTCTCCAGGCATGGGAGACGGGACAGGTTCTACGCAGGGAAGTGTATTCCATTGTTGAGCGGATGAAGATGATAACCCCCTCCCTGAATGACGCTCAGAGGTTGTCCAAGGAGGTCGGACTTGTGACAGAGGTGAGTGAAGATCGGGGTGTCAGAATTGAACGTCCCTGGAACGTCCCCTCCCTCCGCCTTCCTGGAACTCCCCCTTCCTGGAACTCCCCCTCCCTCCGACTCCCTGGAACTCCCCCTCCCTGGAATTCCCCCTGCCTCCTTGGAACTCCCCCTCTGCCTCCCTGGAACTCTCCCTCCTCCTCCTCACTGGAACTCCCCCTCCCTTTGTCTCCCTGGAACTCTTCCTCTGTGCTCAAGCACGCTCCCTATTATCAGGATGATTGTTGCTCCCATCCAGTCTCAGGAGAGCCACCTGATGATAGACAGTGAGGCGGAAGAGCATGGAAGGACAATAGAGTGTCAGTTAAAGGTGTGGGAGTGAAGTCATCAGAGTTTGGAGAACCTCCCGTATTGTCTTCTCCCATTAGTAATGGTGGTGTGTGGTACCCCCTGCAGGTCCTGATGAAGATGGTCTTCCTGCTGTGTGAGCGTTGCCCGGGCTCAGCGGTGATGCTGTTAAGCAGGCAGAGCTCTGGGAAGGTGCTGTGTGCATGTCAGGTGCCCAAGGTAATGGGGGCTTTTATTTCATGTCTGATCCATGTGTATTCAGGAATTCTGCTCATGTGGTCTCTTCTCTCCTCCCCCTCAGGGCCCCTCCCCTGTTCTGTCTGCCCTGGATTGGGCAGTGGCTGTCTGCTCGGCGATGGGTGGTAAGGCTGGCGGTCTGGAGGGATCCGCCAATGGAAATGGAAGCTGTGAGAACCTGGACGGGGTTCTGGAGGCGGCACTGAAATTCAGACAGACAAAACTCAGGGACACCAGACATGACACGTGGCGGGAGGGAGAGAACTGACCCCCCCGGTTTCCAATTGGTGGAACTACATGAAATCTGAGAGGTTGATGGTGGACATAGAGGTCATGTGACAGATGTGGACATCACACAGGAGAACATACGTGTATATCAGGACTCTGCAGATGGGGTTATAGGGAGGGGTCATGTCCCTGAACATGTCAGCTGGGTGTGGTGCCGCCATATTGGGGGCCCCAATTCATATCCAGCCAATCAGTACACAAGGAGCCTCACATGGTGTCATCACATCTCACAGTGATTTGTGGATGAACAAAGATGGAGTCTGGCCTTCCACTCAGGGCCCTCCAATGGGATCAGACTTCAGATTTGAATTACTGCTGTTGGGTGTGACTTTCACATTATTAATGTGCTTTGCTGTACCATATTTCCATGGCTGTATTTCCTATGCAGATACATTTACATAAAGAAAATAACAAGGACAGTCAGTGGCATTGCTGAGAAATAGAGAAGATAAGAGGATCTGTCCATGGACCTGAGGAGACCACCACCTCATCTAATGCCATCCCCTCCACCTGAGAAGACCCCACCTCACCCAATATCATCCCCTTCACCTAAGGAGACCCCACCTCACCAAATACCATCCCCTCCACCTGAGGAGACCCCATCGTCCTCGCCCGAGGAGACCTCTCCTCACCCAATACCACCCCCTCCACCCGAGAAGACCCCACCTCACCCAATATCATCCCCTTCACCTGAGGAGACCCCACCTCACCAAATACCATCCCCTCCACCTGAAGAGACCCCACTTCACCCATTACCGTCCTCGCCCAAGGAGACCTTTCCTCGCCTGATACCGTCCCCTCCACCTGAGAAGACCCCACCAAACCCAATATCATCCCCTTCACCTGAGGAGACCCCACCTCCCCAAAAACCATTCCCTCAACCTGAGGAGACCCCACCTCTCCAAATACCATCCCCTCCACCTGAGGACCCCACCTCACCTAATATTGTTCCTTCGACCTGAGGAGACCACCAGCACATCTAATGCCATCCCCTTCGCCTGTGGAGACTCCACCTCACCTCACCCCATACCATCCTCCCTGCCCCTAGGAGACCCCACCTCACCCGTTACCATCCTCCTTGCCCAAGGGGACCTCTCCTTGCCCGATACCGTCCCCTCCACCTGAGAAGACCCCACCTCACCCAATATCATCCCCTTCACCTGAGTATACCCCATCGTCCTCGTCCGAGGAGACCTCTCCTCACCCAATACCACCCCCTCCACCCGAGAAGACCCCACCTCACCCAATATCATCCCCTTCACCTGAGGAGACCCCACCTCACCAAATACCATCCCCTCCACCTGAGGAGACCCCACTGTAACGAGCCCCTTGCTCACTCAGTTCCACTCTCTCGACACTCCTCTGCAGCTATAGAATCAGATTGCAGATTGCAACATCTGATTGTTCGGTCATCCAATGCTCCGGGACTAGAACTACAGCTATGTGCCGTTCTAACCCAGTTGTGATAGCTCAGAACAAACACCAGGCAGGCTGTATGTAAGTTCAACCAGGAATCTCTCTTTATTGACAGGAATACAGTCTCTTTTATACAATAAAAGAGGAGGTGCAGACCTCCTGCTCATATTACTCTAACAATACAGCTGTATCCTAATTAACATGAGCTAATTAACTAATCCCTTTAGACAGCCTAGATGACTCAAACATGACCTTTAGGCCAGACTGGAAAAACTCAAGAAAACCCAATCAGAAAACCCAATCAACATTATCACAATAGCAGAGTTAATTACCACAAACAACAATGGGGATCTAATGACTCTTAGATCACATACTAGAGACTTATTTACAATACACATTTTAGCAGACAACAGACAGGTAGCTGGAATTGATAACATTAGCATTTAACAGTAGGAGTCCCAACGGTATGAATCAGTCACTATTCCAATATGGCAAATCCAGGGTCCCCAGAGTCTGTGTGTCCTGGGGGACCAGGACCCGAATCCACAGTAATACCACCTCAAGGGTCCCCAGGCATACAGCTCACAAAGAGCACCGTTCCCCCAAATGCCAGGGCCCACGATCGATCGGCAAGAGGCTAGCATTCAGTCCCCTCCAAAAGTCTCTCTCCCGGCTAAGTCTGTCACATTTCTCCCCTTTCGGCAGGAGACTAACACAGGACGAGACCCAAGACATGTTGATTCCGAAGTTAGTCAGTAGTTCCAGTCCTCTAATGCCTGTACCCACACAGTACCCAAAACAAATTGTTCCAAACAAAGCATTACTCACTCAGCCAACCTCTGCCTCTCTCAGAGAACATATCTGCCGCTGGGGAGAGGCCTGGACTGGCCCTTCTCCCTGGAGTCCTTTCTGCCGCTGGAGAGAAGACAGGGTGTCTGGGCTCACTCCGTCATGCTGTTGGGGATCTGGGCCGACTGCCCAGCATCCCTGGGGTATATAGGTGGAGACTGAAGTCCCATCCACCTTCACAGGAAATCCATCCTCTGTTAGTTGAGGGCAGAGTCCAGCAGTACTCGGCCCTGTTGCCAGCCCTTCTGCTGGAAACCCCACACCATGTGCTCCGGCTAACTGTTGGGGAGGGACAAAACACACCTCCGCTCCCTTCTCCCCCTGTATCCGCTCCCGGGAAGTGATTGCCACCTTCTCACCCTGAGCCTCCGAAACTGCCAAAGGTGTGGGGCAGAGGTCTTGGACCCTCTGTCTGGTTGCCAGCGCTTCAGCTGGGGAAGTTCCTTGTAACTTCACAGATACTTCTGTTGGTGCTGGGCAGAGCACAGTGAAGTTTGGCCCTAATAACAGCTCTTCCTCTGCTGGAGGCTCACCAGGTTGTTCTTCCTCAGCAGAAAAGTCTATCAAATCCCCTGTCTCTGCAACTGGTGTCTGGGGATAAAGGTTCACCATCTCCTGTCCCTGGAACCCAGAAGATGCTATCAAAGCTGGGCAAAGGTTAGCAGAGCTCTGCCTCATTGTCAGCACTTCAGCTTTGGGGATAGCGATCTCCAGATTTTCCACTGCCGATACTCTGGCATTCTGCTGGACAGGCACATTCCTCCATCCAAGATCATCCAATGCAGAAACAGGTTCATCAAGGTCAGTCAGCACTTGCTGCATCCGCCATAAGACCTCCGCCTCCATAGCTGCGGGGCAGGTTGGCAAAGCACACTGTTACTCTGCCACATTGTCAACTCTTCAGCCATGATTTCAGAGTTGTCAACTGGTATTTCCTGTCATCCGCTGTCGACGGGCACACTTGGGCTACATACCACTGGAGGGCTCTGTAGCTCTCGTCCAACCACATTTCTGCCCAAGTCAGCCTGCTTAACTCAGCTGTCCACTCCTGGTGCGGCCGTTCCCCCAATAACAGCATTCGCACTTCATACTGCAACCAGTACCTTACATGGATGGAGGGGAGAACTTTTCCCTGGTTTCGCTGCTCACGGGCTAGCGCTTCCTTCCACAGTTCCCAGCAGATAGAATCAAACCAACCTAGCAGAACCTGCTCTGATACTGAGTGTGCTGTATGTGCATCTCTCGCAACCTCCTTCTGAATTCCTCTTCCATGGTGGCTGGTATCTCTCCTCTCCTGCTATCTGGACCTTGGATACAGGTGATGGTTTGGATGTGTTCACGGCAAGGAAGCACGATCCCATCATTCCCTCCATGGCTCTCAAGTAAGTCTTTCAGCGTGGCTCTCCTGCAGGCTGGTTTGGAGTGTCCCAGTAACTGGAGAGCAAATCCCACTGCTGCCACCAATGTAATGAGCCCCTTGCTCGCTCGGTTCCACTCTCTCGACACTTCTCTGCAGCTATAGAATCAGATTGCAGATTGCAACATCTGATGGTTCGGTCATCCAATGCTCCGGGATTAGAACAATAAAAGAGGAGGTGCAGACCTCCTGCTCATATTACTCTAACAATACAGCTGTATCCTAATTAACATGAGCTAATTAACTAATCCCTTTAGACAGCCTAGATGACTCAGACATGACCTTTAGGCCAGACTGGAAAAACCCAAGAAAACCCAATCAGAAAACCCAATCAACACTATCACAATAGCAGAGTTAATTAACACAAACAACAATAGGGATCTAATGACTCTTAGATGCCATACTAGAGACTTATTTACAATACACATTTTAACAGACAACAGACAGGTAGCTGGAATTGATGACATTAGCATTTAACAGTAGGAGTCCCAACGGTATGAATCAGTCACTACAGGTGGCTGGAATTTACATCAGCATCTCCTAACAGTATCTGTCCCAGCATTATGAATCAGCCACTATTTCTAATATGGCAAATCCAGGGTCCCCAGAGTCTGTGTGTCCTGGGGGACCAGGACCCGAATCCACAGTAATACCACCTCAAGGGTCCCCAGGCATACAGCTCACAAAGAGCACCGTTCCCCCAAATGCCAGGGCCCACGATCGATCGGCAAGAGGCTGGCATTCAGTCCCCTCCAAAAGTCTCTCTCCCGGCTAGGTCTGTCACACCCACCTCACCCAATACCGTCCTCCCAGCACAAGGAGACCCCACCTCACCCGTTACCGTCCTCACCTGGGGAGACCTTGCTGATACCATCCCCTCCACATGAGAAGACCTCAACTCACCCATTACTGTCCTCCTCGCCTGATACCGTCCTCCCCGCCCGAGGAGAACCCACCTCACCTGTTACCCTCCTCCTCGCCCGAGGAGACCTCACCTCGCCCGATACCGTCCCTCCCACCCGAGAAGACCCCACCTCACTCAATACCATTCCCTTCACCTGAGGAGACTCCACTATATATATATACAGTATCTCACAAAATTAACCACTTAAGGACCGCCTAACGCCGATTTACGTCGGCAAGGCGGCACGGGCAGGCAAAATCACGTACATGTACGTGATTTGCCTCTCGCGGGTGGGGGGTCCGATCGGACCCCCCCCCGGTGCCCGAAGCGGTCCCGTTCTGTTCCCCGGCGATCCGAGATGAGGGGGAGGCCATCCGTTCGTGGCCCCCCCCTCGCGATCGCCGCCGGCCAATGGGAACACTCCTTTGCTGCTGTATGCTAAACAGCAGCAAAGGAAATGATGTCATCTCCCCTCGGCTCGGTATTTTCCGTTCCAGCGCCGAGGGGAGAAGACATCAATGTGAGTGCACAACACACACACACACAGTAGAACATGCCAGGCATACAAAACACCCCGATCCCCCCCCCGATCGCCCCCCGATCCCCCCCCAATCACCCCCCCCCCCCTGTCACAAACTGACACCAGCAGGTTTTTTTTTTTTTTTTTTTTTTTCTGATTACTGCATAGTGTCAGTTTGTGACAGTTACAGTGTTGGGACAGTGAGTATTACCCCCCTTTAGGTCTAGGGTACCCCCCTAACCCCCCCTAATAAAGTTTTAACCCCTTGATCACCCCCTGTCACCAGTGTTGCTAAGCGATCATTTTTCTGATCGCTATATTAGTGTCGCTGGTGACGCTAGTTAGTGAGGTAAATATTTAGGTTCGCCGTCAGCGTTTTATAGTGACAGGGACCCCCATATACTACCTAATAAATGTTTTAACCCCTTGATTGCCCCCTAGTTAACCCTTTCACCACTGATCACCGTATAACCGTTACGGGTGACGCAGGTTAGTTCGTTTATTTTTTATAGTGTCAGGGCACCCGCCGTTTATTACCTAATAAAGGTTTAGCCCCCTGATCGCCCGGCGGTGATATGCGTCGCCCCAGGCAGCGTCAGATTAGCGCCAGTACCGCTAACACCCACGCACGCAGCATGCGCCTCCCTTAGTGGTATAGTATCTGATCGGATCAATATCTGATCTGATCAGATCTATACTAGCGTCCCCAGCAGTTTAGGGTTCCCAAAAACACAGTGTTAGCGGGATCAGCCCAGATACCCGCTAGCACCTGCGTTTTGCCCCTCCGCCCAGCCCACCCAAGTGCAGTATCGATCGATCACTGTCACTTACAAAACACTAAACGCATAACTGCAGCGTTCGCAGAGTCAGGCCTGATCCCTGCGATCGCTAACAGTTTTTTTGGTAGCATTTTGGTGAACTGGCAAGCAAGCACCAGGCAGCGTCAGGTTAGCGCCAGTACCGCTAACACCCACGCACGCACCGTACACCTCCCTTAGTGGTATAGTATCTGATCGGATCAATATCTGATCCGATCAGATCTATACTAGCGTCCCCAGCAGTTTAGGGTTCCCAAAAACGCAGTGTTAGCGGGATCAGCCCAGATACCTGCTAGCACCTGCGTTGTGCCCCTCCGCCCGGCCCAGCCCAGCCCACCCAAGTGCAGTATCGATCGATCACTGACACTTACAAGGCACTAAACGCATAACTGCAGCGTTCGCAGAGTCAGGCCTGATCCCTGCGATCGCTAACAGTTTTTTTGGTAGCATTTTGGTGAACTAGCAAGCACCGGCCCCAGGCAGCGTCAGGTTAGCGCCAGTACCGCTAACACCCACGCACGCAGCATACGCCTCCTTTAGTGGTATAGTATCTGAACAGATCAATATCTGATCCGATCAGATCAGATCTATACTAGCGTCCCCAGCAGTTTAGGGTTCCCAAAAACGCAGTGTTAGCGGGATCAACCCAGATACCTGCTAGCACCTGCGTTTTGCCCCTCCGCCCGGCCCAGTCCAGCCCACCCAAGTGCAGTATCGATCGATCACTGTCACTTACAAAACACTAACCACATAACTGCAGCATTCGCAGAGTCAGGCCTGATCCCTGCGATCGCTAACAGTTTTTTTGGAAGCTTTTTATTGAACTGGCAAGCACCAGCGGCCTAGTACACCCCGGTCGTAGTCAAACCAGCACTGCAGTAACACGTGGTGACGTGGCGAGTCCCATAAGTGCAGTTCAAGCTGGTGAGGTGACAAGCACAAGTAGTGTCCCGCTGCCACCAAGAAGACAAACACAGGCCCGTCGTGCCCATAGTGCCCTTCCTGCTGCATTCGCCAATCCTAATTGGGAACCCACCACTTCTGCAGCGCCCGTACTTCCCCCATTCACATCCCCCAACGAAATGCAGTCGGCTGCATGAGAGGCATTTTTATGTGCTCCCGAGTACCCCTACCCAACGAACCCCCCCCAAAAAGATGTTGTGTCTGCAGCAAACGCGGATATAGGCGTGACACCCGCTATTATTGTCCCTTCTGTCCTGACAATCCTGGTCTTTGCATTGGTGAATGTTTTGAACGCTACCATACACTAGTTGAGTATTAGCGTAGGGTACAGCATTGCACAGACTAGGCACACTTTCACAGGGTCTCCCAAGATGCCATCGCATTTTGAGAGACCCGAACCTGGAACCGGTTACAGTTATAAAAGTTAGTTACAAAAAAAGTGTAAAAAAAAAAAAAATATATATAAAATAAAAAAAAATAGTTGTCGTTTTATTGTTCTCTCTCTCTATTCTCTCTCTCTATTCTGCTCTTTTTTTACTGTATTCTATTCTGCAGTGTTTTATTGTTATTGTTATTGTTATTGTTATTATGTTTTATCATGTTTGTTTTTCAGGTATGTAATTATTTATACTTTATTGTTTACTGTGCTTTATTGTTAACCATTTTTTTGTCTTCAGGTACGCCATTCACAACTTTGAGTGGTTATACCAGAATGATGCCTGCAGGTTTAGGTATCATCTTGGTATCATTCTTTTCAGCCAGCGGTCGGCTTTCATGTAAAAGCAATCCTAGCGGCTAATTAGCCTCTAGACTGCCTTTACAAGCCGTGGGAGGGAATGCCCCCCCCCCCCACCGTCTTCCGTGTTTTTCTCTGGCTCTCCTGTCTCAACAGGGAACCTGAGAATGCAGCCGGTGATTCAGCCAGCTGACCATAGAGCTGATCAGAGACAAGAGTGGCTCCAAACATCTCTATGGCCTAAGAAACCGGAAGCTACGAGCATTTTATGACTTAGATTTCGCCGGATGTAAATAGCGCCATTGGGAAATTGGGGAAGCATTTTATCACACCGATCTTGGTGTGGTCAGATGCTTTGAGGGCAGAGGAGAGATCTAGGGTCTAATAGACCCCAATTTTTTCAAAAAAGAGTACCTGTCACTACCTATTGCTATCATAGGGGATATTTACATTCCCCGAGATAACAATAAAAATGATTTAAAAAAAAAAAAAATGAAAGGAACAGTTTAAAAATAAGATAAAAAAGCAAAAAAATAATAAAGAAAAAAAAAAAAAAGCACCCCTGTCGCCCCCTGCTCTTGCGCTAAGGCGAACGCAAGCGGCGGTCTGTCGTCAAACGTAAACAGCAATTGCACCATGCATGTGAGGTATCGCCGCGAAGGTCAGATCGAGGGCAGTAATTTTTGCAGTAGACCTCCTCTGTAGATCTAAAGTGGTAACCTGTAAAGGCTTTTAAAGGCTTTTAAAAATGTATTTATTTTGTTGCCACTGCACGTTTGTGCGCAATTGTAAAGCATGTCATGTTTGGTATCCATGTACTCGGTCTAAGATCATCTTTTTTATTTCATCAAACATTTGGGCAATATAGTGTGTTTTAGTGCATTAAAATTTAAAAAAGTGTGTTTTTTCCCCAAAAAATGCGTTTGAAAAATCGCTGCGCAAATACTGTGTGAAAAAAAAAAATGAAACACCCACCATTTTAATCTGTAGGGCATTTGCTTTAAAAAAATATATAATGTTTGGGGGTTCAAAGTAATTTTCTTGCAAAAAAAAAAAAACTTTTTCATGTAAAAAATAAGTGTCAGAAAGGGCTTTGTCTTCAAGTGGTTAGAAGAGTGGGTGATGTGTGACATAAGCTTCTAAATGTTGTGCATAAAATGCCAGGACAGTTCAAAACCCCCCCAAATGACCCCATTTTGGAAAGTAGACACCCCAAGCTATTTGCTGAGAGGCATGTCGAGTCCATGGAATATTTTATATTGCGACACAAGTTGCGGGAAAGAGACAAATTTTTTTTTTTTTTTTTTTTTTTTTGCACAAAGTTGTCACTAAATGATATATTGCTCAAACATGCCATGGGAATATGTGAAATTACACCCCAAAATACATTCTGCTGCTTCTCCTGAGTACGGGGATACCACATGTGTGAGACTTTTTGGGAGCCTAGCCGTGTACGGGACCCCGAAAACCAAGCACCGCCTTCAGGCTTTCTAAGGGGCGTGAATTTTTGATTTCACTCTTCACTGCCTATCACAGTTTCGGAGGCCATGGAATGCCCAGGTGGCACAAAACCCCCCCAAATGACCCCATTTTGGAAAGTAGACACCCCAAGCTATTTGCTGAGAGGTATAGTGAGTATTTTGCAGACCTCACTTTTTGTCACAAAGTTTTGAAATTTGAAAAAAGAAAAAAAAAAAAAGTTTTTTCTTGTCTTTCTTCATTTTCAAAAACAAATGAGAGCTGCAAAATACTCACCATGCCTCTCAGCAAATAGCTTGGGGTGTCTACTTTCCAAAATGGGGTTATTTGGGGGGGGTTTGTGCCACCTGGGCATTCCATGGCCTCCGAAACGGTGTTAGGCAGTGAAGAGTAAAATCAAAAATTCACGCCCTTAAAAACGCTGAAGGCGGTGATTGGTTTTCGGGGCCCCGTACGCGGCTAGGCTCCCAAAAAGTCCCACACATGTGGTATCCCCATACTCAGGAGAAGCAGCTAAATGTATTTTGGGGTGCAATTCCACATAGGCCCATGGCCTGTGTGAGCAATATATCATTTAGTGACAACTTTGTGCAAAAAAAAAAAAAAAAAAAAAAAAAGTGTCACTTTCCCGCAACTTGTGTCAAAATATAAAATATTCCATGGACTCAATATGCCTCTCAGCAAATAGCTTGGGGTGTCTACTTTCCAAAATGGGGTCATTTGGGGGGGGTTGTGCCACCTGGGCATTCCATGGCCTCCGAAACTGTGATAGGCAGTGAAGAGTGAAATCAAAAAGTTACACCCTTAGAAATCCTGAAGGCGGTGATTGGTTTTCGGGGTCCCATACGCGGCTAGGCTCCCAAAAAGTCCCACACATGTGGTATCCCCGTACTCAGGAGAAGTAGCTGAATATATTTTGGGGTGCAATTCCACATAGGCCCATGGCCTGTGTGAGCAATATATCATTTAGTGACAACTTTTTGTAAATATTTTTTTTTTTTTTTTTTTTTGTCATTATTCAATCACTTGGGACAAAAAAAAAAAATATTCAATGGGTTCAACATGCCTATCAGCAATTTCCTTGGGGTGTCTACTTTCCAAAATGGGGTCATTTGGGGGGGTTTTGTACTGCCCTGCCATTTTAGCACCTCAAGAAATGACATAGGCAGTCATAAACTAAAAGCTGTGTAAATTCCAGAAAATGTACCCTAGTTTGTAGACGCTATAACTTTTGCGCAAACCAATAAATATACGCTTATTGACATTTTTTTTACCAAAGACATGTGGCCGAATACATTTTGGCCTAAATGTATGACTAAAATTGAGTTTATTGGATTTTTTTATAACAAAAAGTAGAAAATATCATTTTTTTTCAAAATTTTCGGTCTTTTTCCGTTTATAGCGCAAAAAATAAAAACTGCAGAAGTGATCAAATACCATCAAAAGAAAGCTCTATTTGTGGGAAGAAAAGGACGCAAATTTCGTTTGGGTACAGCATTGCATAACCGCGCAATTAGCAGTTAAAGCGACGCAGTGCCAAATTGGAAAAAGACCTCTGGTCCTTAGGCAGCATAATGGTCCGGGGCTCAAGTGGTTAAGTACCCTCAGTCACATTTGTGTAAATCTTTTCTTCTATGTTTTCATATGTCAACACTGAAGAAATGACACTTTGCTACAATGTAAAGTAGTGAGTGTACAGCTTGTATAACAGTGTAAATTTGCTGTCCCCTCAAAATAACTCAACACACAGCCATTAATGTCTAAACCGCTGGCAAAAAAAGTCAGTACACCCCTAAGTGAAAATGTCCAAATTAGGCCCAATTAGCCATGTTCCTTCCCCGGGGTCATGTGACTCGTTAGTATTACAAGGTCTCAGGTTTGAATGGAGAGCAGGTGTGTTAAATTTGGTGTTATCGCTCTCACTCTCTCATACTGGTCACTGGAAGTTCAACATGACACCTCATGGCAAAGAACTCTCTGAGGATCTAAAAAAAATTGTTGCTCTACATAAAGATGGCCTAGACTATAAGAAGATTGCCAAGACCCTGAAACTGAGCTGCAGCACGGTGGCCAAGACCATACACCGGTATAACAAGACAGGTTCCACTCAGAACAGGCCTCGCCATGGTCCACCAAAGTTGAGTGCACGTGCTCAGCGTCATATCCAGAGGTTGTCTTTGGGAAATAGATGTATGAGTGCTGACAGAATTGCTGCAGAGGTTGTAGGGGTGGGGGGTCAGCCTGTCAGTGCTCAGACCAAATGCTGCACACTGCATCAAATTGGTCTGCATGGCTGTCATCCCAGTAGGAAGCTTCTTCTAAAGATGATGCACAAGAAAGCCTGCAAACAGTTTGCTGAAGACAAGCAGACTAAGGACATGGATTACTGGAACCATGTCCTGTGGTCTGATGAAACCAAGATAAACTTATTTGGTTCGGATGGTGACAAGCATATGTGGCAGCAACCAGGCGAGGAGGACAAAGACAAGTGTGTCTTGTCTACAGTCAAGCATGGTGGTGGGAGTGTCATGGTCTGGGGCTGCATAAGTGCTGCCGGCACTGGGGAGCTACAGATCATTGTGGGAACCATGAATGTCAACATGTACTGTGACATACTGAAGCAGAGCATGATCCCCTCCCTTCAGAGACTGGGCCACAGGGCAGTATTCCAACATGATAATGACCCCAAACACACCTCCAAGACCACCACTGCCTTGCTAAAGAAGCTGAGGGTAAAGGTGATGGACTGGCCAAGCATGTCTCCAGACCTAAACCCTATTGAGCATCTGTGGGACATCCTCAAATGGAAGGTGGAGGAGCACAAGGTCTCTAACATCCACCAGCTCCGTGATATCGTCATGGAGGAGGGGAAGAGGACTCCAGTGGCAACCTGTGAAGCTCTGGTGACCTCCATGCCCAAGAGGGTTAAGGCAGTGCTGGAAAATAATGGTGGACAGACAAAATATTGACACTTTGGGCCCAATTTGGAGATTTTCACTTAGGGGTGTATTCACTTTTGTCAGATACTGTATATACATTATATGGTAGGAATATATTATGTGGTATATATAGAGAGAGGGCAAGGAAAGGAACAAATGCAGAGAGAGGGGGAAGGGAGAGATGAGAGGGGGAAGGGAGAGGGTATTGGCTGTGGAGAACACGCTGGGAAGAAGTTGGTAATAATCACAGAATAAGGTTAATAAAATATATAAAACTTTATTGATTACAGAGTAAAAAACCTCAATGGGGTAAATTTATAGAAAATAACACCTTCCAATAACTAGGTAATAATATTGGTAGCCCAATAATCAATCAGGATAATCACGTCCCTTTGGGTAATGATCCATGACATGAAATGAATTTATCCATGGGTTGTTCTGATTACATTTAGATAATATAATAAATGATGTTGATAAAAATGGCAGCAAGTTGTCAGTGAAAGGCAAAGAGGCTGAACAGACTCGGCACAATGAAATCTTAGTAGCCGTGTCGGCAGAGAGTCATACAGAACAGAGATGGGGGAGTTGGTAGAAGTAAAGATGAACTTCTAGAAATGGGATCACTTGGCTAAGCTTGTCATTCAGGGGGATAAAGTTCTGGTTGTGGAACAAAAACTCTGATATAAGGCAGCAGAGAGCCGGCTATGAGATGTCCGTCTCTCCTTGGGATTGCTGATGGATCGGGTTCTGTTCTTATACAAGATAATGTCAGCAACATGGAGAAAGCAATTGTAGAGAGATGGAGCAAGAAGAGAGAGACACTGGGAGCCGGGAATGCTGTATATGTTAGATAGAGCCGCATCACTTTATTACATCCAAGGAGAGAGCGCAGGGAGAGGAGAGAAGATGGAGGGTAGGATGGAGACTAGTATGGAGGATGGAGAGGAGTATGGGGGATGGAGAGGAAGATGGAGAGGAGTATGGAAGATGTAGAGGAGTATGGGGGATGGAGAGGAGGATGGAGAGTAATATGGAGGATGGAGAGGAGGATGGAGAGGAGTATGAAGGATGGAGAGTAGTATGGAGGATGGAGAGGAGAATGGGGGATGGAGAGAAGTATGGAGGATGGAGAGAAGTATGGGGGATGGGGAGGAGGATGGAGGATGGAGAGGAGAGAGAAGATGGCGAGTAGTATGGAAGATGGAGAGGAGTATGGAGGATGGAGAGTAGTATGGAGGATGGAGAGTAGTATGGAGGATGGAGAGGAGTATGAGGGATGGAGCGGAGTATGGAGGATGGAGAGGAGTATGAAGGATGGAGAGTAGTATGGAGGATGGAGAGTAGTATGGAGTATGGAGAGTAGTATGGAGGATGGAGCGGAGTATGGAGGATGGAGAGGAGTATGGAGGATGCAGAGGAGGATGGAGAGTAGTAGGACAGCAGTAAAAGGAAGATGCGGTCTCTTTCACTGTATTAGTGGTTGTTCCATTCGGCTTTTATTGATGAGAAATTTTAGAAATATCTTTTTCCCGCCATGAATGAGTCCTAATAATGATTCGGATCCTCATCATCATCATAGTGAGTATTGATAATATTGTAAAGTGCGGAATCCTACAAAGGGGAGAAGAGGGAATTCACATTGGGAGGCGACCATTATATCCATGAAGAGTAGAAGACTTTCCTTTAGAGGGTTGCAGAGAAATCCAAGGTGTCGGTGAGGACATCCTCTATACATGGAAGAGGTCCAGCAGATCCAATACCGGGACACAATCACCAGACAAATCTCTGGCGGTCTACAAGAGATAATTGTACAATTACATTACATTGTATACATTAAATTATATTACATTGTATACATTCCATGAAATGTTTCATCAATACATATATATGTGAATGTGATGTGTATTTGCCAAGTTGTCTCCAGTGGTAATGAGGATGGAGGGGATGATGATGATGAGGTCACTGACGTGACTTTGGTGCCGGATAGAGCAGAGGAGGAAAGTGAGGGTGAAGCACAAATCCAAGGAGGCAGCCATCATGGAAGAGTAGAGAGCAGCCCCCCTATTCCATCACGTTGTGGAGTTGTCATCTCCTGGCCCACTTCCCACAGCTCAGCTGTCTGGACCTTTTTTAGTACATGTGCAGCCGATCGCACTGTTGCAATTTGAAACTTTGTCTCAGTCACATCAAGCGTGGCAAAAACACCAACCATTTGGGTACCACATGCTTGACAAGGTATTTAACCTCCCACCACTCAGACTATTGGCAAGAACACCAAGCTTATCCCACACCCACATAACTCATCTTTGCAGCTATTACCTTTTGTACCACCACCCCCTCCCTTTAGAATGTAAGCTCTACGAGCCGGGCCCTCCTGTACCTTTTGTATTGAACTGTACTGTAATTGTGTTGTCCCCCTTATACATTGTAAAGTGCTGCATAAACTGTTGGCGCTATATAAATCTCGTATAATAATCTCATATAATAATAATAAATGTCAGTTTTGCTGCAGCAGGTTCTATACAGGGTACAGATGGGCCACTTTACAGGCAGACTAAAGAGACCCCCCGGCACTATATTTAATCACATGCCGACCACCGCACGCACATTTACGCCGGCAGAATGGCACAGGCAGGCAAAGGGACATACACATACATCTCATTGAATTTGCCACCTAGCGGGCACATGCCCACCTTTTGAGTGTGCTTGCGGGTGCCGCAAACTCGATATATGCGCCTGCAGGAATTGCGGATTGCGGCGAGGAGAGGCAGAACGGAGAAACAAGGCATTTCCCTGTTCTGCCTAGCAACATGACTGGGATCTAATGATTGCAGTGATCGGGAGCAGTGATCTCTGTCATGTTGTAGTGAGCCCATCCCCCTACAGTTAGAACACATCCAGGGAACACACTTAACCCCTTGATCACCCCTAGTGTTTAACCCCTTCCCTGCCAGTGACATTTATACAGTAATGTGGCTATTTGTATCTCTGATCGCTGTAGAATTGTCAATCATCCCACAATAGTGTCAAAAGTGTCCGATCTGCCCGCCGTAATGTCACAGTCCCAATAAAAATCAGATTGCCGCCATTACTAGTAAAAAAATGCCATAAATCTATCCCCTATTTTATAGACGCCATGACTTTTGTGCAAACCAATCAATATACGCTTATTGCGATTTTTATTACCAAAAATATGTAGAAGAATACGTATCGGTCTAAACTGAGGAAGAAATTTGTTTTTTTATATATATTTTTGGATATTTATTATAGCAAAAAGTAAAAAATATTGCTTTTTTTCAAAATGGTTGCTTTGTTTTTTTTTTAGCGCAAAAAATAAAAACTGCAGAGGCAATCAAATACCACCAAAATAAATCTCTATTTGTGGGAAGAAAAGGACATCAATTTTGTTTGGGTACAACGACGCACGACCGCACAATTGTCAGTAAAATAAAGCAGTGCTGAATTGCAAAAAATGCTCTGGTCAGGAAGGGGCTAAATCCTGCCAGGGCTGAAGTGGTTAAAGGTTTTTTTTATTGTTTCACTTTATCACTTTAAAAAAGATTGTTTTAAAAAAAATGGCATTGATGTCCCCCAGGGCAGTACCCGGCCCCCATACCCTCTTTATGGCCATTTACTTGCATTGAAAGCCTTCTAAATGGGGACTTTTGCAGTTCAGGTCCCATAAACTACAATGGGGTTTGTCATGTGGGTCCAATTTTTTGTGATGTTTGAAAGTTCTGACATGAAAAGAGCAAGAGGGTGTTCAGCCCATCACTATTGACTACACGTAATGCTCTGCAGTGGGATGGGTGACACGTAATGCTCTGCAGTGGGATGGGTGACACATAATGCTCTGCAGTGGGATGGGTGACATGTAATGCTCTGCAGTGGGATGGGTGATACGTAATGCTCTGCAGTAGGATGGGTAACACGTAATGCTCTGCAGTGGGATGGGTGATATGTAATGCTCTGCAGTGGGATGGGTGATATGTAATGCTATGCAGTGAGTTGGGTGACATGTAATGCTTTGCAGTGGGATGGGTGACACGTAATGCACTGCAGTGGGATGGGTGGCACGTAATGCTTTGCAGTGGGATGGGTGACACATAATGCTCTGCAGTTGGATGGGTGACCTGTAATGCTCTGCAGTGGGATGGGTGACCTGTAATGCTCTGCAGTGGGATGGGTGACATGTGATGCTCTGCAGTGGAATAGGTGACACGTAATGCTGTGCAGTGGGATGGGTGATATGTAATGCTCTGCAGTGGGATGGGTGATACGTAATGCTCTGCAGTGGGCTGGGAGACACGTAATGCTCTGCAGTGGGATGGGTTACATGTATTGCTCTGCAGTGGGATAGGTGACACATAATGCTGTGCAGTGGGATGGGTGATATGTAATGCTCTGCAGTGGGATGGGTGACACGTAATGCTGTGCAGTGGGATGGGTGATATGTAATGCGCTGCAGTGGGATGGGTGATACGTAATGCTCTGCAGTGGGATGGGTGACATGTAATGCTCTGCAGTGGGATAGGTGATATGTTATGCTCTGCAGTAGGTTGGGTGACATGTAATTGGCTGCAGTGGGATGGGTGACATGTAATGCTCTGCAGTGGGATGGGTGACAGGTAATGCTCTGCAGTGGGATGTGTGACACGTAATGCCCTGCAGTGGGATGGGTGGCACGTAATGCTCTGCATTGGGATGGGTAACACGTAATGCTCTGCAGTGGATGGGTGACCTGTAATGCTCTGCAGTGGGATGGGTGATATGTGATGCTCTGCAGTGGAATAGGTGACATGTAATGCTGTGCAGTGGGATGTGTGACACATAATGCTCTGCAGTGGGATGGGTGGCACGTAATGCTCTGCAGTGGATGGGTGATATGTAATGCTCTGCAGTGGGATGGGTGATATGTAATGCTCTGCAGCGGGATGGGTGACCTGTAATGCTCTGCAGTGGAATGGGTGACATGTAATGCTTTGCAGTGGGATGGGTGACATGTAACTCTCTGCAGTGGTATGGGTGACATGTAACTCTCTGCAGTGGGTTGGGTGACACGTAATGCTCTGCAGTGTGTTGGGTGACATGTAATGCTCTGCAAAGGGATGGGTGACATGTAATGCTCTGCAGTGGGATGGTTGACACGTAATGCTCTGCAGTGGGTTGGGTGACACGTAATGCTCTGCAGTGTGTTGGGTGACATGTACTGCTCTGCAAAGGGATGGGTGACATGTAATGCTCTGCAGTGGGATGGGTGACACGTAATGCTCTACAGTGGGTTGGGTGACACGTAATGCTCTGCAGTGGGTTGGGTGACACGTAATGCTCTGCAGTGTGTTGGGTGACATGTAATACACTGCAGTGGGATGGGTGACACGTAATGCTCTGCAGTGGGATGGGTGAACTGTAATGCTCTGCAGTGGGATGGGTGACACGTAATACTCTGCAGTGGGATGGGTGACATGTAATTCTCTGCAGTGGGATGGGTGATATGTAATGCTCTGCAGTGGGATGGGTGACATGTAATGTTCTGCAGTGGGATGGGTGACACGTAATGTTCTGCAGTGGGATGGGTGATACAGTGGGCAATACTGAGCAGAAATGAGGCCATTTAGAAGAGGAAAAGAACACAAAGATTACTATTACTGGAATTCTATATTTAAGGATCAGAAAGAGAAAATAAAAGCTGAGAGTTCATATGACTTTACTCTGATATCATTCCATTCCGGACATTCTCTTCATATCCGGATCCGTGTATTACCTGAGAGGGGGAGGGGCTCCCACACACCATCTTCTTATCTTCTTCTGTCTATAGATACATCCCACCATCCATCCCTTCATAGAAGAATAAAATGAGTGTTAGAGGAGGAAATGTTGCTGTGATGATGGAGGGGGGAGGGGCTCATACTGTGCTCTGTAAGAAATGATGGAAAAGTGAGGGGCCCTCACCATGGCAGGGGCCACACACTCATGTCCATCCAACCATTGGGATAGCAGACTGTATGACTGGTGTGCTGGGCTGTCATGTGTACAGTAGTGATGTCCAGTTCATGAACGAATCGTTCTTTTGAATTGATTCTTTTTAGTGAACTGGATGAATCGATTCATCTGAGTGAACTGATCCGTTTGAAACAGTTCACTATGCACTCAATACTAGCAGAGCAGAGCAGGCCTGGTAATATGATCCTAGAGTGAGAGAGCTCCGCCCCTCCCTGCAACCAATCAGCATGCTCAAGGCACAGTGACACTCAGGAACTGGATACAAACTTAAAACAAGAGTCAGGAGTACACAGTACACCGAGTTAAAGAATCATACAAGTTACCGAGTTAAAGAATCATACAAGTTACCAAGTTAAAGAATCATACAGGTTACCAAGTTAAAGAATCATACAGGTTACCAAGTTAAAGAATCATACAGGTTACCAAGTTAAAGAATCATAGGAGTTGTTAGAACATAGTACACTGAAAGAACCATGAGTCACCACCAGTAGAACAATGCACTAAATCAATGATCAGGTAGCAGCACTACACTACAGACTGCTTTAAAGACAGAGAGGACAAAGTCAAGATAACAAGCCTCTATGTGATATTTTGTTGAAGTGACAGGTTCTCTTTATTGCATCTGAGGTCTGTTATATGATCACATGAGTATAGGATTGTGCTCAGTAACCTGGGTAGCAGGTGTTCTGTCAGATCAAGCAATCTATAGGAGTAGCCAATATTGCCACTTACGTGATGCACAAACAGCTGTGTAAATGAAAAGCGGGTTTTTGTGCATGTGAACTGCATTCTGATGGGCCAACTTCACAGTTAAGATTGCTAGCCATCAGATTTGTCCGTAGTCTTTACAGTGCATAATGAGGCCCTTTTCACACTTGTGTGACTTGTCCTGTGACTTGGGACTACAAAGTCGCATGACAAGTGGTACCCTATGATTTCCGATGAGTACCGTTCATATCTGTGCGTCTTCAAGTCACAGTGACTTCAAAATAGTCACTGCATTACTTTGGTCCTATTTTGATGCGACTTGAGGCAGAGACCTCAAGATTACATAGGTAATTCTTCAAGTCGCATCAAAGTCACGGTAAAAATCGTGGCAAAAATTGCACGACTTTCAAATGGCCCAAGTGTGAAAGGCGCCTAACGATTGGATTTTACTACCATGGGTACTTCGCCCGCCCGTGGTAGTAAAATCCGATAATTTTTCCTGTGCATGTGCTGTAAAGATTACAGAAAAATCTGATGGCTAGCAATGTTAACTGTGAAGTTGGCCCATCAGAATGAGGTTCACACACACAAAAACCCGCTTTTCATCTACACAGCTTTTTGTACGACACCAAAATTGATGACGCTGGCTGCTCTGACAAATTGTGGTCTGACAGTCTGACACAATAGTATTGTGCTTGTGCTCTGAACAACAAACTAAATACAAGTAAACCTCCCCAGGACCTGCCAACCTTCTGTGAAGAATCATTCTTTTGATTCCAATCATTTAAGAAGGTTGAGTCAGAGATTTGGTTCACTTGCTTGTCAGTAGACTCAGCAAGTGAACCGATGAACCGAAGAATCGATTCATTGAATCGGTTCATTTCAGTGAGTAGTTCTAAATGAACCGATTCAATTAAAAGATCCGGACTTCCCATCACTGGTGTACAGGATGAGAACACACATCTGATTGGCTCAGTTATACTGACACATTGGATGGACCTCGGGGGATGGGGGGTTATTTTTCTGTAAAGGTAAAACCTTGTTGAAGATTGTAGGACCTGACTAAGATTATTATTGGTGGATCTAATTTTCCCCATCCCCCATCTGTAATGATAAAACTTGGGATGAGGAATAAATTCTCCATCATCTGGGAAATCTGTGACTGGCCCAGGAAATCTCAATCATCTCTCTCATTATCTGTAGAACTACAGAGACCTCCAATGGGTTCTACAGAAATTGTATAGAATGTTTGTCACCCGTCCTTCCATTTTCATTACAGTGCAGCCCGGGTGTCAGAAGACCTCCCAACAATGTCCCACCTCCATCATCTCATCACCATCCAATGTTGTCTACATTTTACTATTCACATTCTAAGACTTAGTATGTGTGTTACCTCCAATACAACTGATCTTACCGTCTATCCACAGAGAAGCCGGCATTCCGGAGGACCTTACAATGTTGTCTCACTATTGACTTCGATATCTTCTTATCATCATCCAATGTGATATACAGATGGGTCAGAGTTTGGTTTGTGGAGATAACAGAGCAAAGATCATCACAGCACCGTAATGTCCCTTTACAGCTGATAATACTGGAGGAAGAAGCAGGAAAGAGGTGAAATGTTCTTCCAGGGAGCGGCAGAAGTAGACACATCCAATGAATAATCAGTGGGTGTGGTCTTAGAGAATGAAATGTTCTTCCAGGGAGGGGCAGAAGTAGACACATCCAATGAATAATCAGTGGGCGGGGTCTTAGAGAATAAAATGTTCTTCCAGGGAGGGGCAGAAGTAGACACATAAACAGACATTTATATATATTTTATATCTAAGATTGAAATCTTCCCTTCCCCCTCCCCGGGGGCAGAGCTCGTCATTTCCGCTCTGCAATGCCTCCTGGGAGATCCAGGCCATACCATCCCATTGTTTGTAAACCGGAAATGATGTAATGCGAGGCGGCGGCCATTTATAAAAAGGGTAACCAGGCTTTTGTTGCCATGGTGACCAAATCTTCTTATACACAGTGATGGGCGGTGGGGGAGGGGCTGGAACATCTCATCTCTCATTACATATAAAGCCCAGGGGGGGACTAGGGGACACACCATTACTAATAATTTATAATACAGGAAAAGGAAGGGGCAGTTTTGATGGGCAATTTTGATGAGGCAATAGGATGGGGCAATTTTGGGGCAATAAGATGGGTGCAGCTTTCATTGGGCAGTTTTAATGGGGCAATTTGATGGGACAGTTTTCATGGTGGCAGTTAATGGAGCAATTTTGATGGGGCAAGTTTGATGAGGGCAATAGGATGGGGCATTTTTATTGGGCAATATGATGGGGTAATTTTGATGGGGCTGTTTTGATGGGGCAGTTTAATGGGATAATTTTGATGGGCGCAATAGGATGGGGCAATTTCGATGGGGCCATTTTTATAGTGGGAGTATAATGGGGCCATTTTGTTGGGGAAGTTTTGATGGGGCAATAGGATGGATGAGGGCAGTTTTGATTGGGGCAGTTTAATGGGGCAGTTTTGATGGGGCAATAGGATAGGGCACTTTTGAGGGTGGCAGTAGAATGGGGCTATAGGATGGGGCAGTTTTGATGGAGGCAATATGATGGGCAATTTTGATGGGGGCAATTTTGATGGTATCAGTACGATGGGGCAATTTGATGGGGGCAATTTGTTGGAGCAATTTTCATGGGGGAATTCTGATGTGGCAATTTTGATGGGGGCAGTATGATGGGGCAATAGGATGGGGCAATTGTGATAAGAGTAGTATGATGGGCAATAGGATGGGGCAATTGTGATAAGGGCAGTATGATGGGGCAGTTTTGATGGGGCGATTTTGATAGGGGCAATTTGATGGAGGCAGTATTATGGGGCAATTTTGATGGAGGCAATAGGATGGGGGCAGTTTTGATGGGGCAATTTTATGGGACAGTTTTGATGCAGCAGTTTGATGAGGGCAATAGGATGGGGCAGTTTTGATGGGGCAATTTTATGGGGCAGTTTTGATGGGGCCATTTTGATGGTGGCAGTATGATGGGGCACTTTTGATGGGAAAATTTTGATGTGGTAGTTTTGATGGGGCAGTTTTGATGGGGACAGTTTTGATGGGGCAATTTTATGGGACAGTTTTGATGGGGCAGGTTGATGAGGGCAATCGAATGGGGCAGTTTTGATGGGGCAATTTTATGGGGCAGTTTTGATGGGGCAGTTTGATGAGGGCAAAAGGATGGGGCAGTTTTGTTGGGGCAATTTTATGGGGCAGTTTGATGAGGGCAATAGGATGGGGCAGTTTTGATGGGGCAATAGGATGGGGCAATTTTGATGGGGGTAATAAGATGGTGGCAGTATGATGGGGCAATTTTGATGGGGAAATAGGATGGGGCAGTTTTGATGTGGCAATTTTGATGGTGGCAGTATGATGGGGCAGTTATGGTGGGGCAATTTTGATGGTGGCAGTAAAATAGGGCAATTTTGATGGGGCAGTAAAATAGGGCAATTTTGATGGGGCAATAGGATGGGGCAATAGGATGGGGCAGTTTTGATGGGGCAATTTGGTGGGACAGCTTCTGCAAAAGGTAATTACTTTTTAAACAACAACAAATTAATTGTAAATGATAAATGATTTCTGTACAGATGTTATATATATATATGATATGGACATTCTCTGTATTGGTGATTTAAGCACAAGAGACTCCATTTTGTTCTGACTGATGAAATGTGTTCTGTGATCTTCACCTCACACACAGACACATCTTCTACTAGAAGCTCTCGCTGTCTCTACTCCCCCCTCCCCCTCAAGGTTTTACTTTTACAATTGTTCTATTCTCCAGCTTTTAATAATATATTTCTATTTCTTAGCTTTTAATAACATCTCACACCTCCCCTTTCTTATCTATGTATAAAATAACATGTAATAATACATTTTTGCACGGAACGGACATTTTGCACAGTGATTGAGTCCTGTGAATCTCTTCCTGCAGCTTCACTATTAACTTTTGTTTTAGAGAAATAATTCCATAACAATATATATATATATATATATATATATATATATATATATATATATATATCTGCACAGAAACAAGGGATATAATTTACAATTATCATCTTTTATAAAGTAATTACCTTTTGCAGGAGATTTTTGTATTTCTAGATTTATAATCTTTGTAAATGTAGATAAACTTCCTGCTTCCTGGAGGGGGAGGGGAGGTTTCCATAGCTGAGGGGCGGAGACTTCCTCTGACACTGCTGTTGCTATAGAAACCCAATCTACAACCTATTACACGGCTCGTGCTGCTCTGAGCATGTGCGAGATCTGGAGGTGCATGCTGGGTAACCATGGAATACAGGAAGAGATACAGTCTGGCTTCAGATGCCCACACATGAGATGGCGGCGGCCTGCTGGGACTTACAAAAGTAGGAAAACAATGCTGCAAAAATACAAAGCAGACCTTGGATTACAGCGTACCTTTATTAGAATACATTCATCATGAGGATTATAGGGGGAGTTTTATATAAAATGTAACATTTCTCCCGGAGCTCCGCTTTAAATATACAAATGTCTTAAAAATCCTCCTTAGGGGTATTTATTTTGTTTCTAACAAGTTTTTGGATGTGGCACCACTGAGAGGAAATCCTCACCGACTCCATTTCTACAATTACTGTATAAAGTGTATTGATACTAATTCATTATTCTGCAGCACATTGTTCCAGCACTGAGGTTGTGGTAGTAGCAGACATATATTGTATGTAGTATTTGCTTTGTATTATCATTTTTGTTGTGTAATTATTATTTGGAAGTATCAGGATCAGGTGGTTCGGTGGTTTGTTACATAGTTACACAGCTGTATAGTAACACTGGGGTTGTGGTAACACTTACCTCTGTCTGCAGGTAGGTTGTCTGTCTGTGTAATATAGAGCAGAGCTACACTAGTTTGCTATTTAGTGTATAAAATATGTACAAAGATAAAGAATGACAGAAAATACAACAAAGACAAAAGGACAGACACAGTCTGGCTGTGAGAATAAAACAGAAATAAACTTTTTCTGAGGATTATCCTGTGACAGGAACATGTCAGGAACATCCGCTATTCACCGGTTAGACTGGCACCATGGGAATCACCCCGTCCATATCTCAGGATCCTCAATTTATAAATGTGGGTGGAGTTTAGCCATCAGCCAATCAACCCTGGGGGATGTTCCCTGCCCAGCCCACAAGCCGGTCCTGTGTTCTGAAGGAACCAGAGATAAATGGACCATGAATGGTTCTGATGGATGAGGATTGGATTTCTAACACCGGCATGTCAGTCTGATCCCAACAAGACCAATTAGTGCTTGTCTGGTGTGATCAGACTCCATAGAACCATTCTGGGGGTTTCTCCTGGATTCTATCCTCACTACACATACAATGTTATATGTACATGTACCCCAACATGTCTACAATCAGGAGGAATTATTTCCATCTCTCTGCAACTAATATTTTATTTTGTATGAGAGTTAAAATAGATTCCTCTGATCTCTGATATAAATCAATGTCTGGCAGACAGTTCGGGGTCTTCTCACTGTATCGGCCTCGTCCTCTGCTGGGCTTGTAGATGAAATGACTAGGACTTCTCTTTGAGGCTCAGTGAGGTGACAATTTTATATCTACAAGGATGGGGGGATTTTATTGGCATCTAGGGGTCACTTCTGGTCTAGAGACTCGCTCTGTCCTTCCAGATTCTAATTGAGGATCATCTGTCTATGATTGGTCACTGAATGAAGAGAATACGGAGTCCTGTGTGTCTTCTGGTCTGTTTCAGGTCTGAATTCAGCACAAAATTCAGGGAAAAATCGGACCTGAAATGGTGAATGGAGACGCACCGGACCCCCTGCTGTGAGCCACTGTGACCTCCAGTGTGACCCCAGCCAAAGTCTGATCTCTGATAGTCAGTGGAGGGGGAGGGGATGAAAGCCAATAACAGCAATTGACCTGAAGGACTATGCTGGGAAGTCCCAGTGTAACCGGCCAATCAGAAATCTGTCTTTGTATAACTTTCATCTAGATGACATGTCTGGATCCCTCACATAGAAGATTTATACCAGAATCCTGCAGAATATTATATCATTTATAGGATAATTCTCACCTCAGACTCTGCAGAGTACAGCCAGGATGTCTGAGCGTCTCACATAGACGTTTTATTCCAGAGTCTTCCAGATTAATATCTGATAAATCCAGTGTGGTGAGGGATCGATTATTGATAAGAATGGATCGGAGATCATCACAGATAGAGGAAGTCACACCACATCCAACCAACCTGCAGAGACAAATTCAGACACATGATATTATATTATAAGATGAATATGAGTAATTATTCCAATTTAGTGAAAAGTAACATAACATCACTAGAGCGGAATATCAGGATATACAGAATGTTATACAGAGGAAAGATCTTGTTATTAGGGAAGCTGATAAAGGTGAAGCTGTTGTAGTACTTATGTCTACACAGTATAAAGAGGGGGCGCTATGACAGCTCAGTCACCCCCTTATGTACCCGGTTATTAAGCAGGACCTCACACAGTGTCTCATACAGGGGCTTCTGAAATTGATAGATAAAGGAAAGGATCTGGGGGGGTTATGAAATAAAACAGCAGAATTTCTGATGGTGGATACCCTAGTGACCCCAATATTCCATCACCTTCCTAAAGTGCACAAATCAGGAGTTCCCATTGAAGATCACCGGATTGTGGCAGGAATAGGATCCCTTATAGAGAATGTAGGGGGAGGGGTGGATATACATTTCCAGCCTTTAGTGCTGAGACTTCTGGCATATATTAGAGATACAAGTACTATATTGGGATTCTACATTCACATGGGGGACACTTCACATTAAAGCACTTTATTCTTCCATCCCCCATTCTTTAGTGTCTCCAGCAATCAGATATCATCTCCATAGATATAGATCATATACTAGGATGTTACAGGAATTATTACAGAGGATGTAAAGGATGAAGGTTTTTTTACCTTAACCACTTCAGCCCCGGAAGGATTTACCCCCTTCCTGACCAGAGCACTTTTTACAATTCGGCACTGCGTCGCTTTAACTGCTAATTGCGCGGTCATGCAATGCTGTACACAAACAAAATTTGTGTCCTTTTTTTCCCACAAATAGAGCTTTTTTTTGGTGGTATTTGATCACCTCTGGGATTTTTATTTTTTGCAATATAAATGAAAAAAGACCGAAAACTTTGAAAAAAAAATATTTCTATTTTTTGTTATAAGAAAAATCCAATAAACTCAATTTTAGTCATATATTTAGGCCAAATTGTATTCAGCCACATGTCTTGTGTAAAAAATGTAATAAGTGTATATTTATTGGTTTGTGCAAAAGTTATGTCTACAAACTATGATACATTTACTGGAATTTACACAGCTTTTACTTTAATCTAATTTCTTGAGGTGCTAAAATGACAGGGTGGTACAAACCCCCCAAATCACCCCATTTTGGAAAGTAGACACCCCAAGGAACTTGCTGAGAGGTATGTTGAGCAAATTGAATATTTTATTTTTTTTTTGTCACAGGTGATTGAAAAATGTTAAAAGAAAGAAAAAGTACACAAAGTTGACACTAAATGATATATTGCTCACACATGGCATGGGTATATGTGGAATTACACCCCAAAATACATTCAGCTGCTTCTCCTGAGTATGGGGATACCACATGTGTGAGACTTTTTGGGAGCCTAGCCGCATACAGGACCCCGAAAACCAATCACCGCCTTCAGGATTTCTAAGGGCGTAAATTTTTGATTTCACTCCTCACTACCTATCACAGTTTCTGAGGCCATAAAATGCCAAGATGGCATAAAACCCCCCAAATGACCCCATTTTGAAAAGTAGACACCCCAAGATATTTGCTGAGAGGCATGGTGAGTATTTTGCAGATCTCGCTTTTTGTTACAAAGTTTTGAAAATTTAAAAAATAAAAAAATAAATGTCCTCTTCTTTCTTAATTTTCCAAAACAAATGAGATCTGCAAATTACTCGACATGCCTCTCAACAAATATCTTGGGGTGTCTACTTTCCAAAATGGGGTCATTGGGGGGGTTGAACTGTCCTGGCATTTTATGCCCAACATTAGAAGCTTATGCCACACATCACCCACTCTTCTAACCACTTGAATCACCAATTCCTTTCTGACACTTTTTTTTTACATGAAAATATTTTTGTTTGCTAAAAAATTACTTTGAACCCCCAAACATCATATGATAAATGTTTTTGCCATACCAGAAAAACTAGAGAGTTTGCCACATCCCTGTATATATAGAGAAAGTTAGAATACCCCCAATTGGGACTTTACATTGGCAAAAACAGTGGAGTGCAGTAGAATAGAAAAGTACGTATATAGAGTAGTTTCTCCCCAGTAACCAAGAACACTTTCTGGTAACCAAATCCAGTACCCAACGTGTTTCAGGTTCAAAGTAATTTCATCAGGGGTATTTGTATAGAAGATTTTACATTTGAGATATGGTGAATGGCACTGCAACCAAACACACAGAGTATTCAGGAAAGACTGAAATGAACATTGTCAGTGGATGGCGTATTGTCTAATTCAACCTATATTTGAAATGTAACGGCCCCCCGGGAAAGGAACGTGTCAGTGGTCCCTCAGGCCAGGGAATGTGCAGCTGGAAATGATAACTTTACAGCTTCTATGGAGATCTCTTAGTAGGGGTCAGAATAGGACATTGGTCAGGGTCCTGCGTAAATGATGACACTATATTGGAATGCTATGTACTGTTCCTTAAGCTATGTACAGGGGGTCCATAAGGAACGCCATCCGGTCTGGCAAAGTCTGCAGACATATATATCATATATTTTTTTAAATAGGCCCCACAGATTAAAATGGTGGGTGTTGTATTTTTTTTTCACAAAGTATTTGCACAGTGATTTTTCATGACATGCTCTAAAATTACGCACACCTGCACAGTGGCTACAAACTATATACATTTCAAAAAGCCTTTAAATGACTTTACAGGTTATCACTTTAAATTTACAGAGGAGGTCTACTGCTAGAATTACTGCCCTCGATCTGACGTTTGCGGTAATACCTCACATGCATGGTACAATTGCTGTTCACATATGTCACAAGACTGACACTTGCATTCACCTTTACGCGTGTGCAGGGGGGGGGAAAGGGGTGGTTTTATTTATTTAAATCATTTATATTGCTTTTTATTTTATTTTTACACTGTCCCTTTCATTTTATTTTTTAATCATTTTTATTGTTATCACAAGGAATGTAAATATCCCCTATGATAGCAATATGTAGTGATAGGTACTCTTTTTTTGAAAATTTTTGGGTCTATTAGACTCTAGATCTCTCCTCAGCCCTTAAAAGCATCTGACCACACCAAGATCGGTGTGATAAGATGCTTTGCCAATTACCCAATGGCACTGTTTATATCCGGCAAAACTGAAGTCATGAATTGCTTGTAGCTTCCGTTTTTTTAGGCCATAGAGATGATTGGAGCCATTCTAGTCTCCGATCAGCTCTATGGTCAGCTGGAGGAACCACCGGCTGCATCCTCGGGTTCCACAATGGGACAGCAGAGCCCGAGAAAACCATGGAAGACAGCGGGGGGAGACATTCCCTCTCACTGCTTGTAAAAGCAGTCTAGCGACTAATTAGCCACTAGTAATGCTTTTACATGAAAGCTGACCGCTGGCTGAAATGAGAGATACCAAGATGATGCCTAATAGGGATGAGCTTTGTGTTCGAGTCGAACGCATGTTCGACTCGAACATTGGCTGTTGGACCGTTCGTCGAATTACGAACGATATGGGCCATTCGCGCCAAATTTGAGTGGCACGTCACGGCCCATAATTCACTGCGGCATCGCAGTGCATTGCTGGCTGATGATTGGCCAAGCATGCACTATGACCCGCATGCTTGGCCAATCACAGCGCCATCTAAACAGAGAGCCGTAATTGGCCAAAGCCAAGGAGGCTTTGGACACTTATGGCTCAGGGGGTTTAGTACACGCCCCACACTATATAAGGCCGCCTGCATGGCGGCCCTGTGTAGTGTGTTCCGGCATCGAGATGGACAGTTGAGTCAGTTAGCTGCAGTTACAGTGTATTGTGTATATATATACATATATATATATATATATATATATATATATATATATATATATATATACGCATCCCAGGTGTTGTGTATATATATATATATATATATATATATATATATATATATATACACTGTATTCAGTTTAGCTAGATCCTGTTGTTCTCTTCCTAATATACTAACAGGCAGGTGTTTTTACAGTATTTCTAGTTACTATACTGTGTACCCTGCACAGTCTGACCTACAGAGTAGCTACCTGCAGCCAGGTGCTTATGTAGGCTCATTGAAGTATTTCCAGCTACTGTACTGTGTACCCTGCACAGCCTGACCTACAGTATAGCTACCTGCAGCCAGGTGCTTGTGTAGGCTCATTGAAGTATTTCCAGCTACTGTACTGTGTACCCTGCAGAGTTTGACCTACAGTATAGCTACCTGCAGCCAGGTTATTTTGTAGGCTCATTGAAGTATTTCCAGCTACTGTACTGTATACCCTGCACAGTCTGACCTACAGTATAGCAACCTGCAGCCAGGTGCTTGTGTAGGCTCACTGAAGTATTTCCAGTTACTGTACTGTGTACCCTACACAGTTGCACCTAAAGTATAGCTACCTGAAGACAAGTGCAGGTGTTATCATACTAATAATACTACAGGCAGGCAGTTGATTCTTCTAGCTGCAGTATAATCAGTATATATATATATATATATATATATATATATATATACATATACATCCCAGTTTTGTGCAGCTCACTACAGGCCAATAGTATGTCTGGAAGGCCAACAAGGAGAGGCAGACAGTCACAAGCCAATAAAAGAGGGCAAGCAGGCTCTGTGTCTAGAGGCAACAGTGCTGGTCGTGGACACGGTGCATCCTCATCAGCACATGGCCGTGGGACACGCTTGGCCTTTTTTTCGGCAGCTGCCCGCATTGAGCTGCAACATGCGGAAGACTTGGTCGAGTGGATGACCAAGCCGTCCTCATCCTCCTCATCCTCTCTCACCCAAGCTCTGGGTACTTTGTCTGGCAAAGCAGCTGCCAACATGGCCTCTTCCCTCGGCTCAATGGCATCAGTGACTCCTTCCCCAGCCCCACCATGTCCTTCTGAGGAGTCCCTCAAACTGTTTGACCACAGTGTTGGGTACATGCTCCAGGAGGATGCCCAGCATTTTGAAGGCTCTGATGATGGTACTCAGCTAGAGGAAGGCAGTAACGTGAGCCCAGACAGAGGGGGTGACCAAGAAGGACAGCAATCTGGCAGTCATGTTCCCCGTGCTGCAGCATACTGCCAGGTTTGCTACAGTGATGAGGAGGGAGGGGATGATGAGGTCACTGACTTCACGTGGGTGCCTGATAGGAGAGAGGAGGAGGCACATCTCCAGCGAGGCAGGATGCCCTCCAGGGGCCAGGCTAAGGGCAGCACACTGACTGCATCACAATGCAGAGCTCCGCATGTGCAGGGCGCTGCTGTCTCTGCGCGTTATTCCATAATTTCTTTGGTGTGGGCCTTTTTTGAGACGAGTGCATCAGATCCCACCGCTGCTATTTGCAACATATGTCTCAAGCGTATCTCGCGTGGCCAAAACATCTCCTGCTTGGGCACCACATGCTTGACCAGGCATATGTTGACCTGCCATGCAGTTCGTCTGCAGGCGTACCTAAAAGACCCACACCAAAGAACAAAGAGGACCTCTCCTTGCTCCTCATTAGCTGGGTACTCCAAACCACTATACCTTCAGTCCTCTCTGAGACCTGCACTGAGAGGAATGAAGGTGTAGAATTAGGTGTGTCACAGCCAAATACTTGCGGGCAATCTGCTATAGGTACACCGATATCAGATTGTACCAGGCAAATTTCCCTGTCCCAGCTGCTGCACCACAGAAAGAAGTTCGCTCCCAGCCATCCACATGCCTAGCGGTTGAATGCTATCTTGGCAAAATTGCTAGCACTTCAACTGCTTTTAAGTTGGTAGACTCTGCCAGTAGTGTTGGAGGTTGTTCCGCCACCACGCCTCCAAAATGCCACTACTGGTGATTCTGACACACCTCTCCTCCACCCCCTCCTCTTCTTCTTCCTCCATGGCCTCTTCCTGTGCTTTGTCCTCAGAACCAGCAGTGCTACATAGGCGTTCAAGGGGCTACGCAAGTACGCAGGCCAAAAGATGCCATGCGGTGCTTGAGCTGGTGTGCTTAGGGGACAGGAGCCACACTGGGGAAGAGATTATGTCAGCTCTGCAGGGGCAGGTTCAGAGGTGGTTGACGCCACGCCAACTTAAGGAAGGAATGGTGATTTGCGACAATGGCGCCAACCTCCTCTCCACCTTCCGACAGGGACAAATGACCCATGTGCCCTGTTTGGCTCATGTCCTTAACTTGGTGGTGCAGCGGTTCTTGGGCAGGTACCCGGGCTTACAGGATGTCCTGAGGCAGGCCAGGAAAGTCTGTGTGCATTTCCGCCAGTCATATAATGCCAGTGCTCAGCTGACGGACCTCCAAAAGGAGTTTAACCTGCCCAAGAACTGCCTAATCTGTGACATGCCCACCAGGTGGAACTCAACGTTGGCCATGCTGCAGCGGCTGCACGCACAGCAGAGGGCCTTCAATGGGTACCTGTGTGACTATGGCACCAGGACAGGGTCAGGGGAGCTTGTTTTTTTCCCCACGCCAGTGGGCCATGATCAGGCATGCATGCACTGTCCTGTCACCATTTGAGGCCACGAGGATGGTGAGCAGTGACAGTGCATGCATCAATGACACTGTCCCCCTTGTCCACCTGTTGGAGCACACAATGCGTGGAATAATGGACAGGGCACTTGAGGCAGAACAGAGGCAGGAAGAGGAGGACTTCCTTAGCTCTCAAGGCCCCCTTTATCCAGACAGTGTTCCTGCGTGCCCGCCGATCACACAGGAAGAGGATGAGGAGGAGGAGGATTGTGTCAGTATGGAGGTGGAGCCTGGCACTTAGCATCAGCAGCAGTCTTTAAGGGATCAGTCCCAAGAAACATATGGACTTGTACGTGGCTGGGAGGAGGTGGCTGCGGACCATGTCGTCCTTAGTAACCCAGAAGACTCCGGACCGAATGCCTCAGCATGGCCTCCCTGATCCAGCAAAGCCTGCATAAGGATCCTCATTTTCGTAGTATCAAGGAGAAGGACCAATACTGGCTGGCAACCCTCCTTGATCCACGTTACAAGGGTAAGGTTGCAGACCTTATCTTGCCATCGCAGAGGGAGCAGAGGATGAAACATCTTCGGGAGGCCTTGCAGAAAGGTCTGTGCAACGCGTTCCCAGAGACTGGGAGGTTACAAACTCCTGTTTCTGGACAACGTGTTGCTGAGGCTTCGGTCAGTCAAAGAAGGAGCGGTGGAGAAGGTGGCCGTCTGACCAATGCGTTCAGACAATTTTTTAGTCCGCAGCCCCAAGGTATGATCGGTTCCAGCAACCATCGCCTGCGTCTGTTTTACATGGTGCAGGAATACCTAGGGGCAAGATCTGACTTGGAGACCTTTCCCACCGAAAATCCTCTGGGTTACTGGGTCTTGAGGATGGATCACTGGCCAGAGCTTGCACAGTATGCAATTGAGCTACTGGCCTGTCCTGCATCCAGCGTTCTTTCGGAATGCACATTCACTGCTGCCGGAGGCTTTGTAACCGATCACAGGGTGCGTCTGTTCACCGACTCAGTCGATCGACTGACCTTCAAAAAAATGAATCAGTCTTGGATCACCACCAGCTATCAAGCACCTGATGCTGATGTAACCGAAATTTTTTTTTTGAAATCTCAGATCCCTTCAAAGACTGCCTATGCTGATGCTGAGTGACTATCCCTGAGTAATTATCCTCTTCCTCCTCAATGATCATGCTGATAGCTTGTAAAAACATTTTTGGTTCTGGGCGCCACCATCAGTGCCTAAGGCCCAATTTTTCAGCCCCTGTTCAACAGGGCATGTAATTACAATTCTTGATCTAATATTTCACAGCAGGGCCCTGAGAGGGCTTACAGTGTTGTGGCCACAACAACACCTAAGGCCCAAATTTCTGCTGAGTATATAGGGCAGGCCCCTACTTTCAAACATCCAACTTACAAATGACTCCTACTTGCAAACGGAAGGAGACAACAGGAAGTTAGATGAAATCTACCCCTAGGAAGGGAAATTCTCTCCTGTAATAGTTAATATGGGGAAAACATTTCTCCTTTCCACTGATGCTTTATCACCAATCCTTGTTTCACAAAAAAACCCACATTTTCAAAAAACATTTGTCATTGGGACAAAAAGTGAGGTTCAGTCTTCTGAAGAGGAGCACAGACAGCAAAACAAATGTCACAGGGGTGATAACCCTTCCCTATGTTTTCCAAAAAGCTTAAAATAGATTTCTTGGCTGGTGCTAAACATGTTAAAAATGTACCAGTTCAAAATTACAAACAGATTCTACTTAACAACAAACCTACAGTCCCTGTCTTGTTTGCACCGCCTGTATACTGCTGTTCAGAGTACAGAGCCTGTATACTGCTGTTTCCTTTTTTAATTTGGGTGCTGCGTCCCCCTTAATATCCATACAAGACTCAAAGGGCCTGGTAATGGACTGGGGGGTACCAATGCCATTTGTCTCACTGATTTTCATCCATATTGCCAGGACCCGACATTACATTAAAGCCGCAAGCAGTTTTAAATGACTTTTTTCCTTTAAAAATGACATTTTGTGCAGAGACTGTTCTAAGCACGGGAAACACACACCACTTTACAGGCATACTATAGACACCCCCCAGGTACGATATTTAAAGGAATATTTCACTTTTTTTTTTTTTACTTTAAGCATCATTAAAATCACTGCTCCCGAAAAAATGTCTGTTTTTAAAAGTTTTTTTTGCATTGATACATGTCCCCTGGGGCAGGACCCGGGTCCCCAAACCCTTTTTAGGACAATACCATGCCAATTAGCCTTTAACTACTTCAGCACCGGAAGGATTTACTCCCTTCCTGACCAGAGCACTTTTTACAATTTGGCACTGCGTCGCTTTAACTGCTAATTGCGCGGTCATGCAATGCTGTACCCAAACAAAATTTGAGTCCTTTTCTTCCCACAAATAGAGCTTTCTTTTGATGGTATTTGATCACCTCTGCGGTTTTTATTTTTTGCGATATAAACGGAAAAAGACCAAAAATTTTGAAAGAAAACCCAATAAACTCAATTTTAGTCTTACATTTAGGCCAAAATGTATTCGGCCACATGTCTTTGGTAAAAAAAATGTCAATAAGCATATATTTATTGGTTTGCGCAAAAGTTATAGCGTCTACAAGCTAGGGTACATTTTCTGGAATTTACACAGCTTTCAGTTTATGACTGCCTATGTCATTTCTTGAGGTGCTAAAATGGCAAGGCGGTACAAACCCCCCACAAATGACCCCATTTTGGAAAGTAGACACCCCAAGGAAATTGCTGAGAGGCATGTTAAGCCCTTTGAATATTAATTTTTTTGTCCCAAGTGATTGAATAATGACAAAAAAAAAAACAAAGTTGTCACTAAATGATATATTGCTCACAAAGGCCATGGGCATATGTGGAATTGCACCCCAAAATATATTCAGCTGCTTCTCCTGAGTATGGGGATACCACATGTGTGGGACTTTTTGGGAGTTTAGCCACGTACGGGGCCCTGAAAACCAATCACCGCCTTCAGGATTTATAAGGGCGTAAATTTTAGAATTTTACTCCTCACTACCTATCACAGTTTTGAAGGCCATAAAATGCCCAGACGGCACAAAACCCCCCCAAATGACCCCATTTTGGAAAGTAGACACCCCAAGCTATTTGCTGAGAGGCATGATGAGTATTTTGCAGCTCTCATTTGTTTTTGAAAATGAAGAAAGACAAGAAAAAACATTTTTTTTTTCTTTTTTCAATTTTCAAAACTTTTTGACAAAAAGTGAGGTCTGCAAAATACTCACTATACCTCTCAGCAAATAGCTTGGGGTGTCTACTTTCCAAAATGGGGTCATTTGGCAGGGTTTTGTGCCACCTGGGCATTCCATGGCCTCCGAAACTGTGATAGGCAGTGAAGAGTGAAATCGAAAATTTACGCCCTTAGAAAGCCTGAAGACGGTGCTTGGTTTTCGGGGTCCCGTATGTGGCTAGGCTCCCCAAAAGTCCCACACATGTGGTATCCCCATACTCAGGAGAAGCAGCAGAATGTATTTTGGGGTGTAATTTTACATATTCCCGTGGCATGTTTGAGCAATATATCATTTAGTGACAACTTTGTGCAAAAAAAAAAACAAATTTGTCTCATTCCCGCAACTTGTGTCACAATATAAAATATTCCATGGACTCGACATGCCTCTCAGCAAATAGCTTGGGGTGTCTACTTTCCAAAATGGGGTCATTTGGGGGGGTTTGAACTGTCCTGGCATTTTATGCACAACATTTAGAAGCTTATGTCACACATCACCCACTCTTCTAACCACTTGAAGACAAAGCCCTTTCTGACACTTTTTGATTACATGAAAAAATTATTTTTTTTTGCAAGAAAATTACTTTGAACCCCCAAACATTATATATTTTTGTAAAGCAAATGCCCTACAGATTAAAATGGTGGGTGTTTCATTTTTTTTTTTCACACAGTATTTGCGCAGCAATTTTTCAAACGCATTTTATGGGGAAAAAACACACTTTTTAAAATTTGAATGCACTAAAACACACTATATTGCCCAAATGTTTGATGAAATAAAAAAGATGATCTTAGGCTGAGTACATGGATACCAAACATGACATGCTTTAAAATTGCGCACAAACGTGCAGCGGCGACAAAATAAATACATTTTTAAAAGCCTTTAAAAGCCTTTACAGGTTACCACTTTAGATTTACAGAGGAGATCTACTGCTAAAATTACTGCACTTGATCAGACCTTCGCGGTGATACCTCACATGCATGGTGCAATTGCTGTTTACATTTGATGCCAGACCGACGCTTGCGTTCGCCTTTGCGCGAGAGCAGGGGGGGACAGGGGTGCTTTTTTTTTTTTTTTTCTTTATTATTTTTTTTCTTTTTTATCTTATTTTTAAACTGTTCCTTTCATTTTTATTTTTTTTTATTAATTTTATTGTTATCTCAGGGAATGTAAATATCCCCTATGATAGCAATAGGTAGTGACAGGTACTCTTTTTTTTAAAATTGGGCTCTATTAGACCCTAGATCTCTCCTCTGCCCTCAAAGCATCTGACCACACCAAGATCGGTGTGATAAAATGCTTTCTCAATTTCCCAATGGCGCTGTTTACATCCGGCAAAATCTAAGTCATGAAATGCTCGTAGCTTCCGGTTTCTTAGGCCATAGAGATGTTTGGAGCCATTCTGGTCTCTGATCAGCTCTATGGTCAGCTGGCTGAATCACCGGCTGCATTTTCAGGTTCCCTGTTGGGACAGGAGAGCCAGAGAAAAACATGGAAGACGGTGGGGGGGGGGCATTCCATCCCACTGCTTGCAAAAGCAGTCTAGAGGCTAATTAGCCACTAGGATTGCTTTTACATGAAAGCCGACCGCTGGCTGAAAAGAATGATACCAAGATGATACCTAAACCTGCAGGCATCATTCTGGTATAACCACTCAAAGTCCAGCAACATACCAGTACGTTGCTGGTCCTTGTTGGGCATATATTGTAAACTTTTTTTTCATGCAGCCTGTGGGCTGAACGAAAAAAAGATATTAATTGGTGGGTATGCCCACCATTAGAATACCTCCCTTCATCCACCCACTTCTAATGATGGGCATACATGCACCATTTATATATGCCGAAGCATGGGGGCATCCTCCCGCAAAAGGCAGGAGCAAATCGCTCCTCCACCCACTGCTGCCCCCACGCTTCGGCATATATGCTGAAGTATGTAACTGTGGTGGTGAAATCACCTCCGACAGCGCTGGAGTCACGGCTTTATATATCGTGGGAGCAAACGCTGTTGCTGTCAAGATAAATAAATCCGCGCTGCAACTGAATGGCGTACCTGCTAAGCAAATGATGGTTAACAATAAAACAAAGTAATATTACAGTATAACAGTAAGACTTACCATACCTGCAAAGCAAATACAAAAAAAAACATAGTAAAAAATAAAACATTTAACGCAACCTGTGCCTAAAATATATATATGCCGAAGCATGGGGGCATCCTCCCGCAAAAGGCAGGAGCAAATTGCTCCTCCACCCACTGCTGCCCCCATGCTTCGGCATATATGCTGAAGTATGTAACTGTGGTGATGAAATCACCTCCGACAGCGCTGGAGTCACGGCTTTATATATCGTGGGAGCAAACGCTGTTGCTGTCAAGATAAATAAATCCGCGCTGCAACTGAATGGCGTACCTGAAAACAATAAAATGGTTACCAAAAAAACACAGTAAACAGTAAAGTATAAAAAATCTGAAAAGCAAACATGGTAAAACATAATAACAATAAAATATTGCAGAATAGAATAGAGTAAAAAAGAGCAGAACAATAGAGAGAGAATAGAGAGAGAGAGAACAATAAAACAACAACTATTTTTGTTTTTTTTATTTTATATTTTTTTTGTGTTTTTTTTTTTTTTTTTTTTTTACACTTTTTTTTAGTAACTTTTAACTTTTGTAACTGGTTCCAGGTTTGGGTCTCTCAAAATGCAATGGCATCTTGGGAGACCCTGTGTTAGTGTGCCTAGTCTGTGCAGTGCTGATCCCTACGCTAATAATCAACTAGTGTATGGTAGCGTTCAAAACATTCACCCATGCAAAGACCAGGATTGCCAGGACAGGAGGGACAATAAGACCGGGTGACATGCCTAAATCCGCGCTTGCTGCAGACACAACATCTTTTTTGGGGGGCTCGTTGGGTAGGGGTACTCGGGATGGCATAAAGAAAATGCCTCTTATGCAGCCGGCTTACTGCATTTGGATTGGGAAGGTGAGGTAGAGCACTGTCTGGAAACAGAAGGGCTCTGACGATCTCTTCCTGGAATTTAAGGAAGGATCCAGTCCGTCCTGAAGCTCTGTATAGCACATGAGCGTTCAGCAAAGCCAATTGAAATAAATAAACAGACACTTTTTTGTACCAGCGTCTGGCCTTACAGGCAACTAGGTACGGCGCCAACAACTGGTCGTTGAGGTCCACCCCTCCCATATTAAGGTTATATTCGTGGACACAGAGGGGTTTCTCCACAACACCAGTCGCCGTAGGAATTTGGGTCGTCGTGTCTGCATGAAGGGAGGTGAGAACAAAAACATTCTTCTTATCCCTCCACTTCATAGCGAGCAAATTATTATACTTCAAGCAGGCTCTCTCCCCCAGCCTAAGACGGGAATCTACAAGCCGCTGGGGAAAGCCCCGGCGATTAGGTCGCACGGTGCCACATGCTCCAATCTGATGATCAAACAAGTGACTAAAAAGTGGCACGCTCGTATAATAATTGTCCACGTACAAGTGGTAGACATGTGCATGATGAAAAAATTTGTTTAGTTTAGTTTAGTTTCGATCCGTTATTTAACTAAATTCGTTTAGTTAAATTCATTGCATTCGTTACATTCATTTTCGTAATTCGTTTCATTTGTATTCGAATTCGAAAAAATTCGACCGTATTCGAAAAAAAACGATCAAATTCGAAAATATTCTACCACATTCGAAAAAAAACTATCAAATTCGAAAAAATTCTACCACATTCGAAAAAAACTATCAAATTCGAAAAAAATCTACCACATTCGAAAAAAAACTATCAAATTCGAAAAAATTCTACCACATTCGAAAAAAACTGTCAAATTCTAAAAAATTCTACCACATTCGAAAAAAACTATCAAATTCGAAAAAATTCTACCACATTCAAAAAAAACTATCAAATTCGAAAAAATTCTACCGCATTCGAAAAAAAACTGTCAAATTCGAAAAAACTATACCACATTCGAAAAAACTGTCAGATTCGAAAAAATTCTACCACATTCGAAAAAAAACTGTCAAATTCGAAAAAACTCTACCACATTCGAAAAAACTGTCAGATTCGAAAAAATTCTACCACATTCGAAAAAAACTGTCAAATTCGAAAATATTTTACCACATTCGAAAAAAACTATCAAATTCGAAAAAAATTCTACCGCATTCGAAAAAAAAAAACTGAATTTGAAAAAGTAAACTATATATAACCATTTTGCGAAATTCGAAATTCGTATGGAATGAAATCGAATACCAATAGAAAAGATTAGGATAGAATAGAAAATATAAAAGAATAGCATAGAAAAACAATAGAACAGAAAAAAATATAATATATTCTATTCTAATCTTTTCTATTCGAATTCAAATTAATTCTGTACCAAATTCCAATTTCAGAAGATGGTTATATATATATTCTCTTTTTTTTCTATCCTGTTCCATTATTTTTCTATGCTATTCTTTTCTATTCCATTCTAAACTTTTCTATTCGAATTTGAATGAATTCTATGCCAAATTCGAATTTCGGAAGATGGCTTCTAAAATGAGATTTTCGTATAGAATGAATTCGAATTTGAATAGAAAAGATTAGAATAGAAAATAATAGAAATAGAATAGACTAGAAAAACAATAGAACAGAAGAGAATAAAATATCATATATATATATTATATTTTTTTCTATTCTGTTTCATTGTTTTTCTAGGCTATTCTTTTTTATTCTATTCTAAACTTTTCTATTCGAATTTGAATTCATTCTATACGAAATTCAAATTTCGGAAGATGGCTTCTGAAATTCGAATTTCGTATAGAATGAATTCGAATTTGAATAGAAAATAATAGAAAAGAATAGACTAGAAAAACAATAGAACAGAACAGAATAAAATATAATATATATATTATATCTTATTCTATTCTGTTCTATTGTTTTTCTAGTCTATTCTTTCTACTCTATTCTAATCTTTTCTATTCAAATTCAAATTCATTTTATACGAAATTCGAATTTCGGAAGATGGTTTTATATATATATATATATATATATATATATATATATATATATATATATATATATATATATATATATATATTTTTTTTTTTTTTTCTATTCTGTTCTATTGTTTTTCTATTATTTTCTATTATATTCTAATCTTTTCTATTTGAATTCAAATTCATTCTAAACAAAATTCGAATTTCGGAAAATGGTTATATAGAAATAGAATGAAATCCAATTCTAATAGAAAAGAATAGAATAGAAAAACAATAGAACCTGTAGAACAGAATAGAAAGAAATATTATATATATATAAAACCATCTTCTGAAATTGGAATTTGGTACAGAATGAATTTGAATAGAAAAGATTAGAATAGAATATTTTTTTTCTATTCTGTTCTATTGTTTTTCTATGCTATTCTTTTATATTATTTTCTGTTCTATTCTAATCTTTTGTATTTGAATTCATTCTGTACCAAATTCCAATTTCGGAAGATGGTTTTATATGTTTTTTTATATATTTTTTTTTTCTATTCTGTTCTATTGTTTTTCTGTTCTAGTCTTTTCTATTAGAATTCGATTTCATTCTATTTCATTCTGTTTCTGTATAACCATATATATATATATATATATATATATATATATATATATATAAAACCATCTTCCGAAATTTGAATTTCTTATGAAATGAATTTGAATAGAAAAGATTACAATAGAGCAGAAGAGAAAAGACTAGAAAAACAATAGAACAGAATAGAATAAAATATATATATTATATTTTACTCTATTCTGTTCTATTGTTTTTCTAGTCTTCTTTTCTATTATTCAAATTCAAACTTCAGAAGCCATGTTCCGAAATTCGAATTTCGTATAGAATGAATTTGAATTTGAATTGAAAAGACTATTATAGAATATAAAATAATAGGAAAGAAAAGCATAAAAAATTGAAGAGAATAATAAAATATATATATATATATATATAAATATATGTATATATATATATATATATATATAAATATATATATATATATATATATATATATATATAAATATATATATATATATATATATATATATATATATATATATATATATATATATATATATATATATATATATATATATTCATTCTATTGCTTTATTATTTTATATTCTATCTTATTGGTTTTTTTAGAAAAACGTTTTCTATTTTTTTCGAATTCGATTTGAATTTGTTTTCGAATTCGATTCGAATTTGTATTCGATTCGAATATGTTTTCGAATTCGATTCGAATATGTTTTCGAATTCGTTCGTTTTTTTTTCGGATTCATTTAAATTCTTTACTTTTCTAATTCGGAAATTCGGATGCATCCGAATTTCCGAATAATGAAAAATTCGTCCAAATTTCGATTCGGAACGAAACTGAATGCACATGTCTAACAAGTGGTACCCCTTTCCGAATAAGGGTGACACCAAGTCCCACACTATCTTGCCAGCGCTTCCTATGTAGTCAGGGCAGTTTGTCGGCTGTACGTGACTATCTTTGCCCTCGTAAACCATAAAACTATATGTATAGCCTGTGGCCCTGTCACAGAGCTTATACATCTTGACCCCGTATCTGGCACGCTTGCTGGGAAGCTACTGTTTGAATGACAAGCGGCCAGAAAATTTAATCAGGGACTCATCAATGCAGACAACTTGATGGGGGGTAAACAAGTCTGCAAAACGTTGGTTGAAGTGGTTTACGAGGGGCCGAATTTTGTAGAGCCGATCGTATTCAGGGTCTCCACGGGGACGACAGAGTTCATTGTCGTTGAAGTGCATGAACCGCAAAATCTGCTCGTATCGTGCCCTGGCCATGGAAGCAGAGAACAAGGGCGAATGGTAAATTGGGTCAGTGGACCAATATGACCGCAACTCACTCTTTTTATTCAACCCCATGAGGAGGGAAAGGCCCAGAAAGATCTTAAATTTGTTGACCGTAATTGGTCTCCAATCTCTGGCAAGGGAGGACTGGGGATTAGCGGCGATGTGTTGACCAGCGTATAAATTGCTTTGGTCCACAATAGATCTATAGAGATCTTCGGTGAAAAACAGTGAATAAAAATCCAGTGGCGTAAAGTCAACTGTTTCCACCTGAATTCCGGGTTGGCCCGTGAATGGGGGAAGTACGGGTGCTGCAGAAGTGGTGGGTTCCCAATTCGGATTGGCGAATGCAGCAGGAAGGGCACTATGGGCACGACGGGCCTGTCTTTGTCTTCTTGGTGGCAGCGGGACACTACTAGTGCTTGCCACCTCACCAGCTTGAACTGCACTTATGGGACTCGCCACGTCACCACGTGATACTGCAGTGCTGGATGTACGACCAGGGTGTACTAGGCCGCTGGTGCTTGCCAGTTCATCAGAAGGAATAGCGGCGCTAGTACTTCTCTGCTCCATACGAGAGCCCTGCGGTTCTTGCACTTCAAGGACAGAAGAAGATTGGGGTCTGGTACGCCTGACCTTAGCAGGGACCACAACTCCATCGTCAGATTTATCTGTCATGGAGCCGATGTCCTCTACAGGATCGTATTCTGAGCCTGAACTTGAGAGATGAGTGACTTCCTCTTCACTATCTGTCATGCTCAGAAACGTGTAGGCCTCTTCACTAGTGTACCTTCGATTTGCCATTTTGGGCTCTAAATTTAGGGGTACACTAGTGAGACTCACAGGCAAAAAAGCTCCTGACTGTCAGCGACTGTATCAAAACGCTACCAAAAAACTGTTAGCGATCGCAGGGATCAGGCCTGACTCTGCGAACGCTGCAGTTATGTGTGCTTAGTGTTTTGTAAGTGTCAGTTATCGATCGATACTGCACTTGGGTGGGCTGGGCAGGGCTGGGCCGAGGGACAAAACGCAGGTGCTAGCAGGTATCTGAGCTGATCCCGCTAACACTGTGTTTATGGGAACCCTAAACTGCTGGGGAGTATAGATTTGATCGGATCAGATATCGATCCGCTCAGATACTATAGCACTAAGGGAGGTGTATGCTGCGTGCGTGGGTTTTAGCGGTACTGGCGCTAACCTGACGCTGCCTGGGGCGGCGCAGACCTTATCTGACCCTAAAAACGCAATTAGGGGGTTAAACCTTTATAAGGTAATAAACGGCGGGTGCCCTAAATATAATAAACTACAAAAAACAAACTAGCTAACCAGCGTCACTCGTAACACTTAAACGGTGATCGCTGGTGAAAGGGTTAACTAGGGGGCAATCAGGGGGTTAAAACCTTTATTAGGTAGTATATGGGGTCCCTGTCGCTATAAAACACTGACAGCGAACCTATATACTTACCTCCCTAACTAGCGTCACCTGTGTCACTAATACAGCGATCAGAAAAACGATCGCTTAGCGACACTGGTGACGGGGGGTAATCAAGGGGTTAACCTTTATTAGGGGGGGTTAGGGGGGTACCCTGGACCTAAGGGGGGGTACCCTAGACCTAAAGGGGGCTAACCTAACTACCCTAACACTTGTAACTGACACAAACTGACACCAATGCAAAAAAAAAAAAAAAATGCTATTGGTGTCAGAGTGACAGGGGGTACAGGGGGGTGATCGGGGGGTGATCGGGGGGTGATGGGGGGTGACAAGTGTGCCTGGCGTGTTCTACTGTTAGTGTAGTGTTGTGCAGACTTACTTGATGTCTTCTCTCCTCGGCGCCGGGATGAAAAGACCGGCTCGAGGAGGGATGACATCACTTCCTTTCCCTCTGTTTACATTACAGAGGGAAAGGAAGCATTTTCATTCGCCGGGAGCGATCGGGAGGGGGTGGCCAACAATGGATGGCCTCCCCTGACCTCTCATCACCCGGGAAGAAATGGCGACCGCCTCGGGCACCGGGGGGGGTCCGATCGGACCCCCCACCCGCGGAAGGCAAATCACGTATATGTACATGATTTTGCCTGTCCGTGCCACCTTGCCGACGTACATTGGCGTGAGGCGGTCGTCAAGTGGTTAAAAAGCAGGAGGCACATATACAAACTGTTGTAATTCCTACACCGTTCACCTGATTTGGATGTAAATACCCTAAAATTAAATCTGAAAGTGTGCAGTTAACCACCTCAATACTAGGCACTTTCGCCCCCTTCCTTCCCAGACCAATTTTCAGCTTTCAGCGCTCTCGCACTTTTAATGACAATTACTCAGTCATGCTACGCTGTACCCAAATGAAATTTTTATCATTTTGTTCGCACAAATAGAGCTTTCTTTTGGTGGTTTTTATTCACGACTCCATTATTTTTTTTTTGCGATATAAGCGCAAAAATAGTGGAAATTTGGAAAAAAAACAATATTTTCTTTTTTCTGTTTTAAAAGAAATCCAGTAAAATCGAATTTTGTCATAAATTTAAGCCAAAATGTACTCTGCTACATGTTTTTGATAAAAAAAATCCTGTTAAGTGTATAATAATTGGTTTGTGTGATCACGGACATATGTACGCAAATGATCATGTACAGATGTGTGCAGGTGATCACGTACATATGTGTGCAGATTACCATTGGGACATGTGATTTTAGTGGGACATATGTGGGGGACAGCTTTTTTATTATTTGGGGACATGTGTTTTGGGGACATGTGTGTTTTACATTATGTGGGGACATGTGTGTGTTTTACATGTATGTATTTACATGTGTGTTGACACTAGGTTGGTGATCAGTGAGTAAAAAGCTCTAAAAAAACAGCTCATACTCACTGATCATCCGCCGGCTGCAGCGATCCCCTCTCCTGTCCTCCTCAGTGACAACTTCCGTGTGAGGAGAGGAGCGCTGATCGCCTAGCAACCGGCTGTGTTTACATCACATGACGGCTGTGATTGGACACGGCCGTCATATGATCAGGAGGGCCAATCACAGAGCCCTCCTGCCGATCCGAGATGCGCCGTGTCCGGGTGACACAAGCGCATCGGGATCGCGCCGCTGCGCGGGCACACGCGCGCGCGATCCCGCTCCTTCTGATGGACGTTCCTGAACGTCCACTCAGAAGGAGAGAGCGCCCACCCGGCCGTTTATGTACATTGGCCGGGTGGGAAGTAGTTAAAGCACATCTTGTTCGTTTCATTTCAAGTACATTGTGGTGGTGTATAGAGCCAAAAAGATTAGAATTGTGTTGATGTCCCATTATTTATGGACCTGACTGTATATTTAGACACAGACACAATTTTATTTTTTTCAGGTATTTACCAAACCATTGCCAAGCTATAGTTATATAATGGATATGGGCTGAAAGTGCACACTCTCAGGTTTTATTTGAGAGTATGAACATCCAAATTGGAGGAAGGGTTTAGGAATTACAGCTCTTAAGAATAGCCGCCCCCCTTTTTAGAGACCAAAAGTAATTGGACAATTGAATCAAAAGCTGTTTCATGGCCAGTTGTGGGCTATTCCTTCATTATTTCCTCATCAATAAGCAGGTAAAACGTCTGGAGTTGATTCTAAATGTGGTATTTGCATTTGGAATCTATTGCTGTGAACCTACATCATGTGTTCAAAGGAGCTGTCCATGCAAGTGCAACAGGCCATTTTAAGGCTTCAAAAAAGTAAACAAAGCCATCAGAGAGCCATAGCAGCAACATTAGGAGTGGCCAAATTAACAGTTTGGTACATTCTGAGGAAAGAAGAACGCACTGGTGAGCTCAGCAACATAAAAGGCCTGGACGTCCACAGAACAGTGGTGGATAATCCCAGGATCCTCTCTATGGTAAAAAAAAACCCATCCACAAAATCCAGACAAGTGAAGGACACTCTCCAGGAGGTGGTTGTGTCATTGCCAAAGTCTACAATCAAGAAAAGACTTCATGAGAGCAAATACAGAGGGTTCACCACAAGGTACAAACCATTCAAAGCCTGAAGAATAGAAAAGCCAGATTAGACTTTGAGAACAAACATCTGAAAAAGCCAGACCAGTTCTGGAAAAGCATTCTTTGGATGGATGAAACTAAGATTAATCTGTACCAGAATGACGGGAAGAAAAAAGTGTGGAGAAGGCTTGGAACAGCTCATGATCCAAAGCACACAACGTCATCTGTGGTCACATGGTGGAGGCAGTGTGATGACATGGGCATGCATGGCTTTCAGTGGCACTGGGTCATTGGTGTTTATTGATGAGGTGACAGAAGACAGAAGCAGCCGGATGAATTCTGCAGTGGTTAGAGATAAACTGTCAGCCTAGATTCAGCCAAATGCAGCAAAGTTGATTGGATGGCGCTTCACAGTACAGATGGACAATGATCCAAAACACACTGCAAAAGCAACCCAGGAGCTTTTGAAGGAAAAGACGTGGAATATCCTGCAATGGCCGAGTCAATCACCTGATCTCAACCCAATTGAGCATTTTACTTGCTAAAAGCAAAACTAAAAGCAGTAAGACCCACAAAGAAAGAACTGAAGACAACTGCAGTTAGAGCCTGGCAAAGCATTAGAAAGGAGGAAACCCTTTCTTTGGTAATGTCCATGGGTTCCAGACTTCAGGCAGTCACTGACAGTAAAGGATTCTCAACAAAATATTAAAAATGAACATTTTATTTATGATTATATTATTTTGTCCAATTATGTTTGAGCCTCTGAAAATGGGGGAACTGTGTATAAAAATGGTTGTAGCCCCTAAAATTTGTACTTGATATTTATATTTATGTTCAATCACTTAAATTAAAGCTGAAAGTCTACACTTCAAATTCATTTGGATTGTTTTGTTTTAATTTTATTCTGATGGCATACAGAGCCAAAAGTATGAAAATTGTGTGTGTGTCCAAATATATATGGACCTAACTGTATATATCAAACCCCTCAGTGATATTTCCAGCACTCATACATGAATTTACACACTTTGAACAGCATAGTAATTTTAAGGTAAACGTACATAAGACCGAGGTCTTCAATGTCTCTATATCAGATTCTACCATTGTCAGTTTATGTAAATCATTTCCTTTTATATGGAAACCAAAAGTCATCAAGTATTTAGGAATACAAATTCCATCTATTATTATTATTATTATTATTATTACTATACAGGATTTATATAGCGCCAACAGTTTGTGCAGCGCTTTACAACATGAGGGCAGACAGTACACTTACAATACAAATCAATACAGGAGGGATCAGAGGGCCCTGCTCGTTAGAACTTACAATCTAGAAGGGAGGGTCAAGTGGAAACAAAAAGGTAATAACTGTGGGGGATGAGCTGATGGAAAAAATTGAAAATACAGTTGTTAGGTGTGGGCAAGATAGGCTTCTCTGAAGAGAAGGGTTTTCAGGGATCGTCTAAAACAGTGGTTCTCAACCTGGGGTCGGGACCCCCTCGGGGGTCAAATGACGATTTGCCAGGGGTCACTGAATCCTGGGCTGTTTCTGAAGCCTGCACCACTCTCCCAGTCTTTTTGCGGCCACCAAGCAGGGCTGTTCCTGGAGCCTGTGGCCGCCCACTCAGCCTCTTTGCAGCTGCCCATTCAGTTCACAGCATGGCTGGGGGGCAGAGACTGGAGGTCAGCTGACTGGTGAGGAATGTGAAGTGGGAGGGGCTGGAGGAGACCCTATCTCCTGATTTTGGCATAGGTGTCACTGCTACGAGACATTACAAAGTCGGAGACACAGTGAGTAACACTACCTGTGATTATAGTTGCCATTAAAAGTCCACACTACAGTTCTCAGATCAGCAGATGACCTTGACCAAGAGCACCTAAGTTGGCTGATCAAAACTTCCCCCAGCACTGCCACTCATCCCAACTCCCTGCCAGCACTGCCACTCATCCAATTCCCCCACCAAGGAGTAAGAGAAGGAATAAAAATAGAGAATACATGGAAGGGAGTGGAAAAGAGGGGGAGGAACAAAGAAAAAAGGGAGAGAAAGCATAAGAGAAAGAACAAGAAAGACTGCTAGAGAGAGGGATGGGGGGAAAACAAGAAATTAGGATAGTGAGAGATAAAAGGGAAAGAAAGGAGAATAAAGAGAAAGAGTGGTACATCCTAAAATGTACCATAGGAGAGCGCTAAATGTCTGTGGGTTAGGGGCGAAAATTATTTGTCTTGCCTTGGGTGCTGACAATCCACGCTACGAAAATAATTTTACTGTTAGGGGTCCCCACTACTTGGGAAATTTTATCAAGGGGTCACAGCACTAGACAGGTTGAGAACCACTGGTCTAAAAGCTAATAGAGTAGGAGATAAGCGGACAGATTGGGGTAGGGCATTCCATAGCATTGGAGAGGCTTTGGAAAAGTCCTGGAGGCGAGCATGGGAGGAGGTGACGAGGGAGCTAGAGAGCCTGAGGTCTTGAGAGGTACGAAGAGAACGAGTAGGTTGGTATTTAGAGACTAGGCTAGTGATGTAGCTGGGGGCGAAATTGTTGATGGCTTTGTACGTAGTTGTTAGAATTTTGAATTTTATTCTTTGGCCGAGCGGAAGCCAGTGGAGGGATTGACAGAGAGGAGTGGCAGAGACAGAGCGATTGGTAAGGTGGATTAGTCTGGCAGAAGCATTCATGATGGATTGAAGAGGTGATAGACTATGTAGAGGTAAGCCAATGAGAAGGGAGTTGCAGTAGTCGAGGCGAGAGATGACCAGCGAGTGAATTAATAGCTTTGTTGTGTCAGTGGTTAGAAAGGAGCGTATTTTGGAGATGTTGCGAAGGTTGAGGTGTCAGGATTTGGACAGTGATTGGATGTGGTGCTTGAAGGAGAGTTCAGAGTCCAGGACTACACCTAGAACCTTGGCATGTGGGGATGGGCTTATAGTTGTGCCATCGAGTTTGACAGAGAGATCAGGGGAAGGGGCATATGCGGGAGGAAAAATTATAAGTTTGGTTTTGGATTGATTGAGTTTGAGGAAGTGGTGTGACATCCAGACTGATATGTCTGATAGTAAATTAGTGATACGTGAGGAGACAGAGGGAGTGAGTTAAGGGGTAGAGAAATAGATTTGGGTGTCCTCAGTGTAGAGGTGGTATTGGAAGCCATGGGAGGCTATCAGTTGACCCAGGGAGGCAGTGTAGATTGAAAATAGGAGAGGTCCAAGAACAGAACCCTGGGGGACTCTAAGCTAGACAATCTTTATGAACTAAACTATAAATCTCTTTTATCATTTGTAAACTTAAGGAATGATGAACTCTGAAACATTCTTGGTTCGGGTGGATGGCTTTATTAAAAAATGTATATTTTACCACAAATTCTTTATGTTTTCCAAACAGTCCCCACAGACCCTCCACGGGTCTTTTTTAGTTCATTAAAATCTTTATTTTTCTGATATACATGGGCTGACTCACCAGCAAGGATCAGATACAATATCCTCACTAGGCTTAAATCTTTGGGAGGGGCAAGATTACCCCATTTGGGCTACTGTATGTGAAAATGACCAAAGATTGGCACCATATATGTGGAAGTAGTGAACAAAAATGTAGCTGCCTCTTTAAGGTGAAATTAATCACCAGCAGTAGTGTATATCAAATTAAAAGAATAGGCGCTTAATATGTTCATAAGTGATAAGTTAAATGTGAAACTTAAAAGACAATGTCATAAATGTACAACACTGAGTAGTGAAACAAATAGCAAATGACAAATAACAAGCAGAAAGTCCATTTGTGATCATAATCCCAACAACATAACCAAGTTGCTCCTATGTAGGTGACTTTTGAGATTGCACAGCATCACTGGAGGAATAGCCCTATCTGCACACGCTGTGAACACCTAGTGCCAGGACAGACACATATACATGTGAGTGCAATCTATACCTTATTGCTTTTATATCAATATTAACCACTTAAGGACCGGGCCTATTTTTCAGACCCAGTGTTTACGAGTTAAAAACATTATTTTTTTGATAGAAAATTACTTAGAACCCCCAAACATTATATATATTTTTTTCTAACACCCTAGAGAATAAAATGGCGGTTTTTGCAATACTTTCTCTTACACCGTATTTGCGCAGCGGTCTTACAAGCGCACTTTTTTTGGAAAAAATACACTTTTTTGAATAAAAAAATAAGACAACAGTAAAGTTAGCCCATTTTTTTTATATGGTGAAAGAAAATGTTACGCCGAGTAAATTTATACCCAACATGTCACGCTTCAAAATTGCGCCCGCTCGTGGAATGGCGAAAAACTTTTACCCTTAAAAATCTCCATAGGCGACGTTTAAAAATCTCTACAGGTTACCAGTTTTGAGTTACAGAGGAGGTCAAGGGCTAAAATTAACAATCGCGGTGATACCTCATATGTGTGGTTTGAACACCATTTCCATATGCAGGCGCTACTCACATATGCACTTGCTTCTGTGTGTGAGCTCGGCGGGACAGGGCCCTTTAAAGTTTTTTTTTTTCTTATTTAATTTACTTTTTAGTTTTTAATTTTGACACTGTCTTAAAAAAAAAAATGGGTTACTTTTATTCCTATTACGAGAAATGTAAACATCCCTTCTAATAGAAAAAATCAGGACTTCTTAAATATGATCTGGGGTCAAAAAGACCTCGGATCTCATATTTACAATAAAATGCAATAAAAAAAATATGTAATAAAAAAATAAGAAAAAGCAAATTCTCCTTTTAAGAGCTTTGGGCAGAAGTGACGTTTGACGCAGAGCCAACTTTTATCTGAAAGCAGACCCCCCGCTGAAAAATCTGCTGCCATAACAATGGTATTCCTCTTCAAACAGCTGACGTATAACGATGGCGGGTGGGCAGGCCATGAGTGGTTAAAACTTATTACACTACGAGACTTTTAACCATGTCTCCTGTGGAGTCATTTTTGTACATCCAAGCTCTATCCTGAGGGACCAGTGGAGTGGAATGGTGTTAGCAGTGGGACCAATCTGGTTTTCCAAATGCGCATTTTGATCACCCTGTAAAAAGGGGTCAAACACCTCTGATGAGTTGCCACCTTTCCATTGAGCACTCATGGTGGAAGAACTATAAGTCACCTATATAGGAGAAACTCGGTTATGGTGTTGGGATTTGGGTTACTATCACAAAGCATTACACCTTACCAGTATTTTGGATTGGTTTCATAATTTCTCTACAAAACTATTGGTCCAAATAGAGGAATGCCCCGTACACACGGTCGGATTTTCCGATGGACAATGTCCGATCGGAGCGTGTTGTCGGAAATTCCGACCGTGTGTGGGCTCCATCGGACATTTTCCATCGGATTTTCTGACACACAAAGTTGGACAGCAGGAGATAAAATTTTCCGACAACAAAATCCGTTGTCGGAAATTCCGATCGTGTGTACACAAATCCGACGGACAAAGTGCCACGCATGCTCAGAATAAATAAAGAGATCAAAGCTATTGGCCACTGACCCGTTTATAGTCCCGACGTACGTGTTTTACGTCACCTCGTTTAGAACGATCGGATTTTCTGACAACTTTGTGTGACCGTGTGTATGCAAGACAAGTTTGAGCCAACATCCATGGGAAAAAATCAGAGGATTTTGTTGTCGGAATGTCCGAACAAAGTCCGACCGTGTGTACGGGGCAGAAGAGTTGTCCGATTCTCCTATTACATCTCTACCATGGACTTTGCCTTCTTTATGATCACAAACGGCTTTATATCTCTGAGTGTCTCATTAGCTCTTAGAATTTGGGACTATTTACTTCAAATGTTTCCGTTGTCCTCTTATGTGAGTGTTGAATTCTATTTGATACACTTTTGAGACCTGCACCAGATTGATATTGTTATATGAGTGGTGGGAGGAGTTATTCCCCTCACATCCTGCCCCCTATATGATTTGTGATTTTATTTTTGTAGTGGTTCTTTCACTCTGTTAATTTATTTGTAATCATTGCAATACTCTAATAAAATATATATTGATAAAAAAAGAAGAATGAATGATTGGTGGAGTCTCACCTTGTTAGATCTGTCCATACATCCTCCAATCAGATTGTTTGTTCTTTCCCGACAATGAAGAGAGCTGAAAACAGCTCTAGAAAGATGAAGTCCGATCACAGAAGATTCTGGAAGATAAAACCTGGAAACAGGCACTGGAAGCATCCAACTCCTTATCCTATGATGACCAGAATTGAGGAAAGATGTTTTTCTTCCTCAGAGGTGGGAGGGGTGGGAGGGGGAGTGGGAGGGGGATTTCCAGTAACATAACACACCTCCACCCATATAGACTATTCAGACATCATTATTCTCTAACACAACACGGCACTGGGTGTGTCCACATTACTCATCCTGTATAACAAGTCTCACCCAAAGGCTTGCCATGTATTATACAATACAAAACAATCCAAATGAGTTTGAAGTGCAGGCTTTCAGCTTTAATTTAAGGGGAGGAACATAATATCAAGTACAAATTTTAGGAACTGCAACCATTTTTACACACAGTCCCCCCGTTTTCAGGGGCTCAAATGTAATTGGACAAATGAATATACCGTATTTATCGGCGTATAACACACACCCCAAGTTTAGGAGGGAAGTTTAAGGAAACAAAACGTACATTAAAATGCTCATCAATGCAGCGTTATCTGTCCATCTGCAGCCTTGTCAGTGTCAGTGCAGCCTTGCCCCAGTGTCCATTGCAGCCTCGTCAGTGCAGCCTTGCCCCAGTGCAGACTTGTCAGTGCAGCCTTGTCAGTGCAGCCTTGCCCCAGTGCAGACTTGTTAGTGCAGACTTGTCAGTGCAGCCTTGTCAGTGCAGCCTTGTCAGTGCAGCTTTGCCCCAGTGCAGCCTTGCCCCAGTGCAGCTTTGTTAGTGCAGCTTTGTCAGTGCAGGTTTGCTCGTGCAGCTTTGCCCCAGTGCAGCCATGTCAGTGCAGCTTTGTGCACTTGCCGCCGACATACACAGCCGTGCGTAGATTCAAATATGGCGCCGAGACTGTAGGGATTCGTCGGAGCCGTGATACACATACCCGAGTGTTCTCGGCTTTTTTTGGCACCGCTCACAGTCACGCCCAGTCCCGCCCTTTGATGGACATAACACAGGTCCAAGGGCGGGACTGGGCGTGACGGCGGCACCGAAAAAAGCCGAGAACACTCGTGTATGTGTATCTTGGCTCCGACGAATCCCTGCAGTCTCGGCACCATATTTGAATCTACACACGGCTGTGTTTGTCGGCGGCGATTGCGGCAATTGTCGCGATCGCTCCGATCACACAAAATCGGTGGGGATCGGCCTATAACACGCACCCACGATTTTCCCCTGATTTTCAAGGGAAAAAAGTGCGTGTTATATAAATACGGTAATCATAAATAAAATGTTCATTTTTTATATTTTGTTGAGACTCCTTTACTGTCAGTGACTGCCTGAAGTCTGGAACCCATGGATATTACCAAAGAAAGGGTTTCCTCCTTTCTTATGCTTTGCCAGGCTCTAACTGCAGCTGTCTTCAGTTGTTCTTTGTTTGTGGGTCTTTCTGCCTTTAGTTTTGCCTTTAGCAAGTGAAATGCTCAATTGGGTTGAGATCAGGTGATTGACTCAGCCCATGCAGGATATTCCACTTCTTTTCCTTCAAAAGCTCCTGGGTTGCTTTTGCAGTGTGTTTTGGATCATTGTCCATCTGTACTGTGAAGCGCCGTCCAATCAACTTTGCTGCATTTGGCTGAATCTGGGCTGACAGTTTATCTCTAAACACTGCAGAATTCATCCGACTGCTTCTCTCTTCTGTCACATCATCAATAAACACCAATGACCCAGTGCCACTGAAAGCCATGCATGCCCATGCCATTACACTGCCTCCACCATGTGACCACAGGTGACATTGTGTGCTTTGTATCATAAGCTGTTCCAAGCCTTCTCCACACGTCATTCTGGTACAGATTAATCTTAGTTTCATCCACCCAAAGAATGCTTTTCCAGAACTGGTCTGGCTTTTTCAGATGTTTTTTCTCAAAGTCTAATCTGGCTTTTCTATTCTTCAGGCTTATGAATGGTATGTACCTTCTGGTGAACCCTCTGTATTTGCTCTCATCAAGTCTTTTCTTGATTGTAGACTTTGGCAATGATACAACCACCTCCTGGAAAGTGTCCTTCACTTCTCTGGATGATGTGAATGGGTTTTTCTTTACCATAGAGAGAATCCTGCGATCATCCACCACTGTTGTCTTCTGTGGACGTCCAGGCCTTTTATGTTGCTGAGCTCACCAGTGCGTTCTTTCCTCAGAATGTACCAAACTGTTGATTTGGCCACTCCTAATGTTGCTGCTATGGCTCTCTGATGGCTTTGTTTAGTTTTTGAAGCCTTAAAATGGCCTGTTGCACTTGCATGGACAGCTCCTTTGAACGCATGATGTAGGTTCACAGCAATAGATTCCAAATGCAAATACCACATTTAGAATCAACTCCAGACCTTTTACCTGCTTAATTGATGAGGAAATAATGAAGGAATAGCCCACAACTGGCCATGAAACAGCTTTTGATTCAATTGTCCAATTACTTTTTGTCCCTTGAAAAGGGGGGGTGGCTATTCTTAAGAGCTTTAATTCCTAAACCCTTCCTCCAGTTTGGATGTACATACTCTCAAATAAAACCTGAGAGTGTGCACTTTCAGCCCATATCCATTATATAGCTATAGCTTGAATATGGTTTGGTAAATACCTGAAAAAAATAAAATTGTGTCTGTGTCCAAATATATATGGACCTAACTGTATATTGTGCAAGAGCATGCCTGATTGCATGCACATTAAAAGTGTTTAGGTTTGACCTTATATCATCTGGTTTTGGTAAATCTAAAGGAAAATTGTATAATGTATGGCCAGTCTAATGCCCCGTACACATGGTCGGACATTGATCGGACATTCCGACAACAAAATCCTAGGATTTTTTCTGACGGATGTGGGCTCAAACTTGTCTTGCATACACACGGTCACACAAAGTTGTTGGAAAATCCGATCGTTCTGAACGCGGTGACGTAAAACACGTACGTCGGGACTATAAACGGGGCAGTAGCCAATAGCTTTTGTCTCTTAATTTATTCTGAGCATGCGCTTTGTGCATCGGATTTGTGTACACACGATCGGAATTTCCGACAATGGATTTTGTTATCGGAAAATTTTATAGCCTGCTCTCAAACTTTGTGTGTCAGAAATTCCTATGGAAAATGTGTGATGGAGCCCACACACGATTGTAATTTCCGAAAACAAGGTCCTATCACACATTTTCCATCAGAAAATCCTATTGTGTGTACAGGGCATAAGAGGTATATTCATAAAAAGATCTGCAGAGCTATTCAACCAGCAAACTGCATGTCTATCTGTCATGGATGGGGGACTGAGGTTGGCGGGATGGGGAGCCTGGTATCTCCGTCTATTGTATGTCCTCAGAAATGAACCAACATTTTTGCAGATTAAACATTCCTCTATATTTCTGTTTTTATTTCTGATCAACTTGGATAGGATACCGGGAGCAGAGGGATACTCTAGAACACTAAACAGTACTAGGAGGACCCTCTTCACTCTGCAGATACTTCTTAGAACAGTCCTTTCAACAGTTGCTCAGGGAATGAACAGCACTGGGACACCATAAGTAATGTTTGAGGCCAGGAAAGTCTTAGTATTAATGCACCAGGGGCTACCCACAGCAACAGTCACCCAGATCCTGCCCTCAGCTCTGTACTCACATGTCCTCAGGTACTTGGATGCCTCCTTCCATTGTCAGACAGAAATTTCCTTCGTGAACTCTCCAGACCAGATCCTAGGTGAAATCCCCCTTCTTTAGCTTCAGAGGTTCTTAGCAAGTAACCCCCCAGCTTTAGCATATCCGGGGCCTTGATGAGCTCAGGAAATTTCTCAGCTGGGCTGCCTGGGAGGGCAGCAGCCCTCTAGGCTGGGAACTTCTTCTCCTGGACAAGAATAAAAACTGATCTAGACCTCAGACTATTTATGTTCTGTGCAGCCACCTACTGGGCACACCTCCCTAAGGATTGGCTGAGACCTCAAAAATATTCAGGCTACTCATTTGGCCTATTCCACTCCTATGTTCTGGAGTTTTCCCAGAAGGCAGGGTGGAGCAATCAATCCTGCAGCCTGTGAGACACTGATCAGTCCAAAGCAATCAATCACCGCTCCACTGATTACAGAACAGCCCAAAAAGAATGAAATGTACTTGACATCCCAGCACCTAACTAGGAGGGTGCTACATATAGATGGAGGGAATCTCCGGCCATATGAACAAAGGAGCCGGACATAGTTCGTTTCTTTCAGTGAGCCAGCAGGTGATGGGCGATGTGATATATTTATACAATTTTTTTCCCGTAAATCAGTAGGGGGACTGTTTATTCTTCTCACAGAGGGCAGTATATGGGGGCTCACTTAGGATAGGTTCACATCTATACAGGTTGCGGTTGATGCATTTTTCTGGTGCATTTAGCTTTTTTGAACATGTGTTTTTGATGCATTTTGCATTTTTTGATAATAGGAAAGTTCTGCTCATGTGATTCAACTTTGATGTTGGCACTCAAGTCGCATCAAAGTAGTGCAAGAACCTGTATGTGTCCAAAGTCACATGTTAGGGTAAGGGTTAAAGGTTAGAGTTAAAGGTTAGGTTTAAAGGTTAGGGTTAAAGGTTTGGGTTAGGGATAAGGGCTGTAAAAAAGTAGGTTGTTTTTACAAACAAATCTGGCAGCTGTGGTCACCAGAACAATTCTGTAAAAAAATACAGTAAAACTTTTAACTTTACAGTTATGAACGGTACATTTTACAGTTAAAAACTGCTGTAATTTATAAAAAGAAATACATTTTAACCACTTGCTGACCACTCTATAGCCTAATGATGGCTACAGTGCAGTCATCTAGTTCTGGGAGGGCATCTATTGATTTCCTCCCAGAACCATGCCCCCCGCACACCTGCTTTGGCACGCATCCGGCACACTCTATGATCGTTGTGTCCTTCAGATACAGCTGATCACAGATCAGGATAAAGGGCCAATCACAGCTGATCACAGATCAGGATAAAGGGCCAATCACAGCTGATCACAGATCAGGATAAAGGGATAATCACATCTGATAACATTGTAAGCACACTTGCTGGTTATCAGCATTCCTCTCCTCGCTCTGTCACAGCATGAGGAGAGGAGAAAGCCGGTAACTGGCCAGTGTGAAAGGGAATATCTACACTGATAATCAGGGGACTATTTATCATTGTCCTGATTATTAGTGCAGCCCAAACAGTGCCTATCAGTGCCGCCTATCAGTGTCTTCTCATCGGTTCCGCCTATCAGTGCTGCCTACCAGTGCCCATCAGTTCCCATTAGTGCTGCCTAAAAGTGCCCTTCAGTACCACCTATTAGTGCACTTCAGTGAGGCCTATCAGAGCACATCAGTGCCACCTCATCACCCACCAGTGCCTCCTCATCAGTGCCCACCAGTGCCACCTTATTAGTGCCACCTCATCAGTGCCGCCTCATCAGTGCTCACCAGTGCTTCCTATCAGCACATGTCAGTGCTGCCTATCAGTGAAAGAGAAAATTACCTGTTTGCTAAATTTTATAACAGAAACGAATGCCACGTACACACGGTCGGACTTTCCGGCATACTTGGTCCGGCGGACCAGAGTCCGCCGAACAATCCGACCGTGTGTAGGCTCCTGTGGACTTTTCCGGCGGACTTTTTCCCAAAAGCCCGCCAGACCTAGATTTGAAACAAGTTTTAAATCTTTCCGTCGGACTCAGTTTCTGGCGGAAAGTCCGCTCGTCTGTGTGCTGGTCCGACGGAAAGCCCGCTCGTGTGTATGCTGGTCCAACGGACCAGATACGACGCGAGGGCAGGGTATTGCATTTCGCGCTCGCTGCAATAGGAAAAACTAATTTTCCTATTGCGGCGAGCGCGGGGCATACCAGGCCCTTAGGTCTGGTATGGATTATAAAGGGAAGCCCCTACGCCAAAAAAACGGCATGGGGTCCCCCCTAAAATCCATACCAGACCCCGATCCGAGCACGCAGCCTGGCCGGTCAGGAAAGCGGGTGGAGACGAGCGAGCGGCGCCCCCCCTCCAGAACCATACCAGGCCGCATGCCCTCAACATGGGGGGTGCCTTGGGGGAGGGGGGTCCTACGGGGCCCCCCCACCCCAAAGCACCTTGTCCCCATGTTGATGAGGACAAGGGCCTCTTCCCGACAACCCTGGCCGTTGGTTGTTGGGGTCTGTGGGCGGGGGGCTTATCAGAATCTGGGAGCCCCCTATAATAAGAGGGCCCCCAGATCCCGGCCCCTACCCATTCACCTAGGGAAAAGTGTCAATAAAACAAACTACACAGGTTTTTAAAATAATTTATTAAACAGCTCCAGGGGGGTCTTCCTCCGGCTTCAGGGGTCTTCTTCCGGCTTCAGGGATCTCTCCGGTTCCTCTTCTCCCGGTGTTCCAGTTCTTCGGCCGGCTCCTCCGCTGTCTTCAGGCCGCTCTCTTGCCAGTGGAGGTCCGGACTTCTGGGCTTCTGGGCTTCTTGGCTTCTTGGCTTCTTGTCTTCTTCCCTCTTCTCTTCTCCAGATGTTGACACGACGCTCTCTCCAGCTGGACTGCTCTCTGAGGGCTCTGTTGTGACTTATATAGACAGAGACCCCGCCCCTTATGATGTCACAGTCCCTGGGCATGCTGGGACTGTGGCGTTTTAGGGGGCGTGGTCACTGGGTGATGTTGACTGGAACTGGAACACTGGGAGAAGAGGAACCGGAGGGACCCCCGAAGCCGTAAGAAGACCCCCGAAGCTGGAGGAAGACCCCCCCCGGAGCTGTTTAATAAATTATTTTAAAAACCTGTGTAGTGTGTTTTATTGACACTTTTTCCCTAGGTGAATGGGTACCATGTACCCCATACTCATTCACATAGGGTGGAGGGCCGGGATCTGGGGGCCCTCTTATTATAGGGGGCTCCCGGATTCCGATAAGCCCCCCGGCCACAGACCCCAACAACCAATGGCCAGGGTTGTCGGGAAGAGGCCCTTGTCCTCATCAACATGGGGACAAGGTGCTTTGGGGTGGGGGTCCCACAGGGCCCCCCCCTCCCCCAAGGCACCCCCCCATGTTGAGAGCATGCGGCCTGGTACGGTTCAGGAGGGGGGGCGCTCGCTCGTCCCCACCCCCTTTCCTGACCTGCCGGGCTGTGTACTCGGATCGGGGTCTGGTATGGATTTTAGGGGGGACCCCATGCCGTTTTTTCGGCGTAGGGGGTTTCCCTTTAAAATCCATACTAGACCTAAGGGCCTGGTATGACCCGCGGCGGGGCTCGCAAGGTGTCAATCTCGCTGATAAAAGCGGCAAGATTGACTTCCTTTTCTAGTCCCGTCGCACCTGAGTCATGTTCAAAATGAACGGACTTGTCTATGTGTGGGCAAGTCCGTTCATTCTGAAAGTCCGCCGTAACTCCGGTGAAAGGCCGTCGGAAAGACGGGCGGACTTAGCCCGCCGGAAAGTCCGGTCGTGTGTGGGCAAGTCCGTCCGTTTTAAAGTCCAGCGCACCTGGCGGACAAAGTCCGTCAGAAAGTGTGCCGGACCAAGTATGCCAGAAAGTCCGATCATAAGAAAATTTTTTTTTTTTTCAAAATGTGTGGCCATTTCATTTATTTAGCAAAAATAAATCTCAGAGGTGATTAAATACCACCAAAAGAAAGCTCTATTTGTGTGAAAAAAATGATAAAAATGTCATGTGTGCACAGTGTAGCATGACCGCATAATTTTCATTCAAAGTGTGACAGCGTTGAACGCTGAAAACTGGCCTGGGCAGGAAGGGGGTAAAAATCCAACATCTTTTTTCAGTTTTTCCAAAATAAAAATGGCACTTGTGGTTGCCAGAAAAGTTCTGTACAGGAACCCCTCCCCTTCCGAGTCACCCCTTGACTCCACCCCCTACCCACCTCCTTGGGTCCAACCCTTACCCACCTCTCAGTACTGCCCCTTTAAGAGAATACAGAACCAAGTATTTTATATAGAGTTTGTTAATGATAACAAGAAAGGCAATAAAATAGATCTAGCCACAATAGACAGCCCAGCGACAATAGATCCCCTCCAGCAACAATGCATACCCAACAGCCAGCATCAATTGACCCTTCAGCAGCCAGCAACATTAGACCCCTCCCTCAACAGTAGATCCCACCCAGCAACGATTGACCCCCTGCAACATAAGACCCACTCCCAGCAACAAGAGATCCCCATCAGCAACAATAGACCCCCCTGCAAAAAAAGATTCAATCCAGCAACAATAGATTCCCCAGCAGCTAGCTACAAAGACCCCTCCCTCAACAGTATTATAAACGTGAGCAGCGCTAAAAATCAGTGAGCAAACATATAAACTGATATATATGTAAATAATCAAAAGATCCTAAAGGATTCAAAATTGTATAGGTGAAGCACAATGTGAGTGCCAAAAACATATAAAGGGTGGTAAAAATAAGTCCAAACAGTGAAAATATGAGCAAATGGATAATCAGTCCAGAAAGAAGGGAAAAAAAAGGTCCAACCAAAGATATACGGATGAAGTAATTCAGTCACATAACACCAGCATGTGAGGAGATCCACCACCGTGTGTATTAAACGCTTACCAGATGGCAAGTTGCTGGAGACATCACACCACGGCTTTCAATGAGAGACCAGGACTCAAACAAGGTGGCTCAATCCAACCCGACATTCAATAGACAGGAACCAGAAAAATAATAAAACAATGGCTTTCCATAGTATAAAATCGTTGAGACCAAAATTTGATATATTTAAAATTGCACTTACATGTAGGATAGAAATAACGAACATATAAAAGTAGCTGCAGCAGGCCGGCTAATGGACACCCGTTCAAGACGAGGTACGGGATATTCAGCGATGACGTTATTGCGTCAACCATCCGACGTACGTTTCGTCTCACGAAGACATCGTCAAGGGAACGGAGCAACGATTGACCCCCTGCAACATAAGACCCACTCCCAGCAACAATAGATCCCCCATCAGCAACAATAGACCCCCCTGCAAAAAAAGATTCAATCCAGCAACAATAGATTCCCCAGCAGCCAGCTACAAAGACCCCTCCCTCAACAGTAGATTCCTCCCAGCAATGATTGACTCCCCTGCAACATAAGACCCACACCCAGCAACAATAGAACCCCCACGAGCAACAGAAGTCCTCCCTAGCAACAGTAGACCTCCTTCCTTCCCAAAAATAGATCCCTTCCAGCAACAATAGATTCCTCAACAGCCAGCATCAATAGATTCTCCAGCACACCTCAGCACGCCTTGCCATTACATACATTCAGTTCTGGAGGTGCCGGAACTGCGTTCCGACAATTTCCTGCTGAAAAAAAGCCCTGACTATTGTAACTTAAAATGATAAATCCAATAACCCTTTTCTGCTGAATTAGGAATACTATGCAGCTCTCAGTCCATTTACTTAAGGATGCAGGCTCAAATGTCCTTTTTGACAGACTGAGTGCTCCACTACGTCCAGTAGGGGGCATCACAAAGATTTGTGTAGCCCTGCCCCCGTAAGGGTTGCTGAATGTAATGGTTCACCTGTCACCCTGCCCAGCCAGACATCCATCTCTCAACCACTCAGAGACATAGAACAGTCCATAGCGTTGTTTTTGTTTCTTTTTTTATTGAGGGAATTGAACTTGGATGGTAAAGGGGGAATTATGGGATGCCCCAGAATATTCAGTGCAAACTTGCTCGGGACCTCTATATATTCTCCAGTATATACACTCCAGTCTTCTCTCCGGCACAAACTCTTGCTTAAGACCTCTTATCCTCCACTTCCTCCAGCACTTCACATGCTGCATATCAGGGATGCACCGATACCACTTTTTTAACACAGAGTACAAGTACCGATGCTTTTTTGTAAGTACTCGCCGATACCAATTACCGATACCCATCTCGTAGGTAGGGGGTTGGTTTGGAAGGGGGGCTGTTAGGGAGTTGGGCGAGGCTGGGGTGAGGACAGGGTGGGAAGTAGAGGGTTAAGTGAGGGCAGGGTAGTTGAGGGTGGGGTGAAATAGGGATTGTGGGGTGGGAGAATTGAGAAGAAAAAGGCTGTGATTGCTGGGGAAGAGGATGGGAGGGTCATTGAGAGACATGGGGGCAGAGGTCACAGCTGATGGGGGAAGGGGGAGGCAACACAGGGAGGGCACAGTACAGGGTGTTAGGAGGGTGTTAGGAGGGAGCAGTACAGGGCATTAGAAGGGTGTTAGGAGGGCGCAGTACAGGGCATTAGGAGAGTGTTAGGAAGGTGCAGTACAGGGCATTAGAAGGGTGTTAGGAGGGCGCAGTACAGGGCATTAGGAGAGTGTTAGGAAGGTGCAGTACAGGGCATTAGAAGGGTGTTAGGAGGGCACAGTACAGGGCATTAGGAAGGCGCAGTACAGGGCGTTAGGAGGGTGTTAGGAGGGTGCAGTACACGGTGTTAGAAGGGTGTTAGGAGGGCGCAGTACAGGGCATTAGGAGAGTGTTAGGAAGGCGCAGTACAGGGCGTTAGGAAGGCGCAGTACAGGGCATTAGGAGGGTGTTAGGAGGGTGCAGTACAGGGCGTTAGGAAGGCGCAGTACAGGGCGTTAGGAGGGTGTTAGGAGGGCGCAGTACAGGGTGTTAGAAGGGTGTTAGGAGGGCGCAGTACAGGGCATTAGGAGAGTGTTAGGAAGGCGCAGTACAGGGCGTTAAGAGGGTGTTAGGAGGGCGCAGTACAGGGCGTTAAGAGGATGTTAGGAGGGTGCAGTACAGGGCGTTAGGAGGGTGTTAGGAGGGTGCAGTACAGGGCATTAGGAGGGTGTTAGGAAAGCGCAGTACAGGGCGTTAGGAAGGCACAGTACAGGGCGTTAGGAGGGTGTTGGGAGGGCTCAGTACAGGGCGTTAGAAGGGTGTTAGGAGGGCGCAGTACAGGGCGTTAGGAAGGCGCAGTACAGGGCGTTAAGAGGGTGTTAGGAGGGCGCAGTACAGGGTGTTAAGAGGATGTTAGGAGGGCGCAGTACAGGGCGTTAGGAGGGTGTTAGGAGGGCGCAGTACAGGGCATTAGGAGAGTGTTAGGAAGGCGCAGTACAGGGCGTTAGGAGGGTGTTAGGAAAGCGCAGTACAGGGCGTTAGGAGTGTGTTAGGAAGGCGCAGTGCAGGGCGTTAGGAAGGCGCAGTACAGGGCATTAGGAGGGTGTTAGGAGGGCGCAGTACAGGGCGTTAGAAGGGTGTTAGGAGGGCGCAGTACAGGGCGTTAGGAAGGCGCAGTACAGGGCGTTAAGAGGGTGTTAGGAGGGCGCAGTACAGGGCGTTAGGAGGATGTTAGGAGGGCGCAGTACAGGGCGTTAGGAGGGTATTAGGAGGGCGCAGTACAGGGCATTAGGAGGGTGTTAGGAAAGCGCAGTACAGGGCATTAGGAGGGTGTTAGGAAGGCGCAGTACAGGGCGTTAGAAGGGTGTTAGGAGGGCGCAGTACAGGGCGTTAGGAAGGCGCAGTACAGGGCGTTAAGAGGGTGTTAGGAGGGCGCAGTACAGGGCGTTAGGAGGGTGTTAGGAGGGCGCAGTACAGGGCGTTAGGAGGGTGTTAGGAGGGCACAGTACAGAGCGTTAGGAAGGTATTAGGAGGGCGCAGTACAGGGCATTAGGAGGGTGCAGTACAGGGTATTAGGAGGGTGTTAGGAGGGCGCAGTACAGGGCATTAGGAGGGTGCAGTACAGATCGTTAGGAGGGCGCAGTACAGGGCGTTAGGAGGGTGTTAGGAAAGCGCAGTACAGGGTGTTAGGAGGTTGTTAGGAGGGCGCAGTACAGGGCGTTAGGAGGGTGTTAGGAAGGCGCAGTACAGGGCGTTAGGAGGGTGTTAGGAGGGCGCAGTACAGGGCATTAGAAGGGCACAGTACAGGGCGTTAGGAGGGTGTTAGGAGGGCTCAGTACAGGGCGTTAGGAGGGTGTTAGGAGGGCGCAGTACAGGGCATTAGGAGGGTGTTAGGAGGGAGCAGTACAGGGCGTTAGAAGGGTGTTAGGAGGGCGCAGTATGGGGCGTTAGGAGGGCGCAGTACAGGGCGTTAGGAGGGTGTTAGGAAAGCGCAGTACAGGGTGTTAGGAGGGTGTTAGGAGGGCGCAGTACAGGGCATTAGGAGGGCACAGTACAGGGTGTTAGGAGGGTGTTAGCAGGGTGCAGTACAGGGCATTAGGAGGGCTCAGTACAGGGCGTTAGGAGGGTGTTAGGAGGGCGCAGTACAGGGCATTAGGAGGGTGTTAGGAAAGCGCAGTACAGGGTGTTAGGAGGGTGTTAGGAGGGCGCAGTACAGGGCGTTAGGAGGGTGTTAGGAGGGCGCAGTACAGGGCGTTAGGAGGGTGTTAGGAAGGCGCAGTACAGGGCGTTAGGAGGGTGTTAGGAGGGCGCAGTACAGGGCATTAGGAGGGCACAGTACAGGGCGTTAGGAGGGTGTTAGGAGGGCTCAGTACAGGGCGTTAGGATGGTGTTAGGAGGGCGCAGTACAGGGCATTAGGAGGGTGTTAGGAGGGAGCAGTACAGGGCATTAGAAGGGGGTTAGGAGGGCACAGTATGGGGCGTTAGGAGGGTGTTAGGAAAGCGCAGTACAGGGTGTTAGGAGGGCGCAGTACAGGGCATTAGGAGGGTGTTAGGAAGGCACAGTACAGGGCGTTAGGAGGGTGTTAGGAAAGCGCAGTACAGGGTGTTAGGAGGGCGCAGTACAGGGCATTAGGAGGGTGTTAGGAAGGCACAGTACAGGGCGTTAGGAGGGTGTTAGGAGGGCGCAGTACAGGGCATTAGGAGGGCACAGTACAGGGCGTTAGGAGGGTGTTAGGAGGGCGCAGTACAGGGCATTAGGAGGGCTCAGTACAGGGCGTTAGGAGGGTGTTAGGAGGGTGCAGTACAGGGCATTAGGAGGGTGTTAGGAGGGAGCAGTACAGGGCGTTAGAAGGGTGTTAGGAGGGCGCAGTATGGGGCGTTAGGAGGGTGTTAGGAGGGCGCAGTACAGGGCGTTAGGAGGGTGTTAGGAGGGCGCAGTACGGGGCGTTAGGAGGGTGTTAGGAGGGCGCAGTACAGGGCGTTAGGAGGGTGTTAGGAGGGCGCAGTACAGGGCGTTAGGAGGGTGTTAGGAGGGCGCAGTACAGGGCGTTAGGAGGGCGTTAGGAGGGCGCAGTACAGGGCGTTAGGAGGGTGTTAGGAGGGCGCAGTACAGGGTGTTAGGAGGGTGTTAGGAGGGCACAGTACAGGGCTTTAGAAGGGTGTTAGGAGGGCGCAGTACAGGGCTTTAGGAGGGTGTTACTAAGGCGCAGTACAGGGCATTAGGAGGGCGCAGTACAGGGCGTTAGGAGGATGTTAGGAGGGCGCAGTACAGGGCATTAGGAGGGTGTTAGGAGGGTGTTAGGAGGGTGAAGTACAGGGCGTTAGGAGGGTGTTAGGAGGGTGCAGAACAGGGCATTAGGAGGGTGTTAGGAGGGTGCACTGGAGGGCATTAGAAGGGTGTTAGGAGGACGCAGTACAGGGCATTAGGAGGTCGCAGTACAGGGCGTTAAGAGGGTGTTAGGAGGGCACAGTGCAGGGCATTAGGAGGGCGCTGTACAGGGCATTAGGAGGGCGCAGTACAGGGCATTAGGAGGGCGCAGTACAGGGCGTTGGGAGGGTGTTAGGAGGGCACAGTACAGGGCATTAGGAGGGTGTTAGGAAGGCGCAGTATAGGGCATTAGGAGGGCGCAGTACAGGGCATTAGGAGGGTGTTAGGAGGGTGCACTGGAGGGCATTAGAAGGGTGTTAGGAGGACGCAGTACAGGGCATTAGGAGGGTGCAGTACAGGGCGTTAAGAGGGTGTTAGGAGGTCACAGTGCAGGGCATTAGGAGGGCGCTGTACAGGGCATTAGGAGGGCACAGTACAGAGTGTTAGGATGGTTTTAGGAAGGCGCAGTATAGGGCATTAGGAGAGCGCAGTACAGGATGTTAGGAGGGTGTTAGGAGGGCGCAGTACAGGGTGTTAGGAGGGTGTTAGGAGGGTGCAGTACAGGGCATTAGGAGGGTGTTAGGAGGGAGCAGTACAGGGCGTTAGAAGGGTGTTAGGAGGGCGCAGTATGGGGCGTTAGGAGGGTGTTAGGAGGGCGCAGTACAGGGCGTTAGGAGGGTGTTAGGAGGGCGCAGTACGGGGCGTTAGGAGGGTGTTAGGAGGGCGCAGTACAGGGCGTTAGGAGGGTGTTAGGAGGGCGCAGTACAGGGCGTTAGGAGGGTGTTAGGAGGGCGCAGTACAGGGCGTTAGGAGGGCGTTAGGAGGGCGCAGTACAGGGCGTTAGGAGGGTGTTAGGAGGGCGCAGTACAGGGTGTTAGGAGGGTGTTAGGAGGGCACAGTACAGGGCTTTAGAAGGGTGTTAGGAGGGCGCAGTACAGGGCGTTAGGAGGGTGTTACTAAGGCGCAGTACAGGGCATTAGGAGGGCGCAGTACAGGGCGTTAGGAGGATGTTAGGAGGGCGCAGTACAGGGCATTAGGAGGGTGTTAGGAGGGTGTTAGGAGGGTGAAGTACAGGGCGTTAGGAGGGTGTTAGGAGGGTGCAGAACAGGGCATTAGGAGGGTGTTAGGAGGGTGCACTGGAGGGCATTAGAAGGGTGTTAGGAGGACGCAGTACAGGGCATTAGGAGGTCGCAGTACAGGGCGTTAAGAGGGTGTTAGGAGGGCACAGTGCAGGGCATTAGGAGGGCGCTGTACAGGGCATTAGGAGGGCGCAGTACAGGGCATTAGGAGGGCGCAGTACAGGGCATTGGGAGGGTGTTAGGAGGGCACAGTACAGGGCATTAGGAGGGTGTTAGGAAGGCGCAGTATAGGGCATTAGGAGGGCGCAGTACAGGGCATTAGGAGGGTGTTAGGAGGGTGCACTGGAGGGCATTAGAAGGGTGTTAGGAGGACGCAGTACAGGGCATTAGGAGGGTGCAGTACAGGGCGTTAAGAGGGTGTTAGGAGGTCACAGTGCAGGGCATTAGGAGGGCGCTGTACAGGGCATTAGGAGGGCACAGTACAGAGTGTTAGGATGGTTTTAGGAAGGCGCAGTATAGGGCATTAGGAGAGCGCAGTACAGGATGTTAGGAGGGTGTTAGGAGGGCGCAGTACAGGGTGTTAGGAGGGTGTTAGGAGGGCGCAGTACAGGGCATTAGAAGGGTGTTAGGAGGGCACAGTGCAGGGCATTAGTAGGGTGCAGTACAGGACGTTAGGAGGGTGTTAGGAGGGCGTTAGGAGGGCGCAGTACAGGGCATTAGGAGGGCGCAGTACAGGGCGTTAGGAGGGTGTTAGGAGGGCGCAGTACAGGGCATTGGGAGGGTGTTAGGAAGGCGCAGTACAGGGCATTAGGAGGGCGCAGTACTGGGCATTAGGAGGGTGTTAGGAAGGCGCAGTACAGGGTATTAGGAGATGTGACGGGAGGGCCCGTGGAACTCAGAATCCCTTGGAAAGTAGGGGATGCCGTTGTTTCAGCTCCCCATACACCTCTTATGTCTAAGTCACCCTGTGCTATCCTGGCACAGGGTGAGTAAGAAAATATATCTTGGACTACTTAAAATGTGACAGTAATATTTGTCCACAATATCTCCCAGGATGTATGTAGAGACTATTCTTGGTTTGAGTGATTCTGAACTCAACATGTTAATTGAGCGAGCTGATCACATTGTCCTCTATACAATGTAGGAGACTCCTATTGGAGCTCCTGCTATTGTGAGAACATGTCCTGTGGTTGTACTTATGATAATTAACTCTGTTACTGTGGGAAGCTCAGTGACCACAAGTCTGGGCAAAAGGTCATGTCTCAGTCACCTAGGCTGTATAAAGGATTAGTTAATTAGCTCATGTTTATTTGTTACAGGTGTATTTTTAGAGTAATATGAGCAGGAGGAGGGAACCTCCTCTAACCTTGTATAAAGTCTTGTATTCTGGTTCTAATAAAATATAGTCCATGTTAGCAGTGAAACAAGTGTTGCCTTGTTTTGTGCTTATGAGCGGTTGGAATATCTGATATCTGAGTCCAGACTGGGAGGAAGTGGTATACTGACGGAAGCACTCAAGCAGAGTATGGAATGTTCTGTGACAGGAGGGTGTTAGGAGGGCGCAGTACAGGGCATTAGGAGGGTGCAGTACAGGGCGTTAGGAGGGTGTTAGGAGGGCGTAGTACAGGGCATTAGGAGGGCACAGTACAGATCGTTAGGAGGGTGTTAGGAGGGCACAGTACAGGGCGTTAGGAGGGTGCAGTACAGGCCATTAGGAGGGTGTTAGGAAGGTGCAGTACAGGGTGTTAGGAGGGCGCAGTACAGGGCGTTAGGAGGGTGCAGTACAAGGCATTAGAAGGGTGTTAGGAGGGTGCAGTACAGGGCGTTAGGAGGGTGCTAGGAAGGCACAGTACAGGGCATTAGGAGGATGCAGTACAGGGCTTTAGGAGGGTGTTAGGAGGGCACAGTACAGGGCGTTAGGAGGGTGTTAGGAGGGTGCAGTACAGGGTGTTAGGAGGGTGTTAGGAGGGCGCAGTACAGGGCATTAGACGGGTGTTAGGAGGGCGCAGTACAGGGCATTAGGAGGGCTCAGTACAGGGCGTTAGGAGGGTGTTAGGAGGGCGCAGTTCAGGGTGTTAGAAGGGTGTTAGGAGGGCGCAGTGCAGGGCGTCAGGAGGGTGTTAGGAGGGCACAGTGCAGGGCGTTAGGAGGGTGTTAGGAGGGCGCAGTACAGGGTGTTAGAAGGGCGCAGTACAGGGCATTAGGAGGGTGTTAGGAGGGTGCAGAACAGGGCATTTGGAGGATGTTAGGAGGGCGCAGTACAGGGCATTAGAAGGGTGTTAGGAGGGCGCAGTACAGGGCGTTAGGAGGGTGTTAGGAAGGCGAAGTACAGGGCATTAGGAGGGCGCAGTACAGGGCGTTAGGAGGATGTTAGGAGGGCGCAGTACAGGGCGTTAGGAGGGTGTTAGGAGGGCGCAGTACAGGGCATTAGGAGGGCGCAGTACAGGGCATTAGGAGGGTGTTAGGAAGGCGCAGTATAGGGCATTAGGAGGGCGCAGTACAGGGTGTTAGGAGGGTGTTAGGAGGGCACAGTGCAGGGCATTAGTAGGGTGCAGTACAGGACGTTAGGAGGGTGTTAGGAGGGCGCAGTACAGGGTGTTAGGAGGGTGTTAGGAGGGCGCAGTACAGGGCATTAGAAGGGTGTTAGGAGGGCACAGTGCAGGGCATTAGTAGGGTGCAGTACAGGACGTTAGGAGGGTGTTAGGAGGGCGCAGTACGGGCATTAGGAGGGCGCAGTACAGGGCGTTAGGAGGGAGTTAGGAGGGCGCAGTACAGGGCATTAAAAGGGTGTTAGGAGGGTGCAGTACAGGGCGTTAGGAGGGTGTTAGGAAGGCACAGTGCAGGGCATTAGGAGGGCGCAGTACAGGGCATTAGGAGGACGCAGTACAGGGCGTTAGGAGGGTGTTAGGAGGGCACAGTACAGGGCATTAGAAGGGTGTTAGGAGGGTGTTAGGAGGGCGCAGTACAGGGCATTAGGAGGGTGTTAGGAAGGCGCAGTATAGGGCATTAGGAGGGCGCAGTACAGGGTGTTAGGAGGGTGTTAGGAGGGCACAGTGCAGGGCATTAGTAGGGTGCAGTACAGGACGTTAGGAGGGTGTTAGGAGGGCGCAGTACAGGGTGTTAGGAGGGTGTTAGGAGGGCGCAGTACAGGGCATTAGAAGGGTGTTAGGAGGGCACAGTGCAGGGCATTAGTAGGGTGCAGTACAGGACGTTAGGAGGGTGTTAGGAGGGCGCAGTACGGGCATTAGGAGGGCGCAGTACAGGGCGTTAGGAGGGCACAGTACAGGGCATTAAAAGGGTGTTAGGAGGGCGCAGTACAGGGCGTTAGGAGGGTGTTAGGAAGGCGCAGTACAGGGCATTAGGAGAGCGCAGTACAGGGCATTAGGAGGGTGTTAGGAGGGCGCAGTACAGGGCATTAGAAGGGTGTTAGGAGGGCACAGTACTGGGCATTAGGAAGGTGTTAGGAAGGTGCAGTACAGGGCATTAGGAGATGTGACGGGAGGACCCGTGGAACTCAGAATCCCTTGGAAAGTAGGGGATGCCGTTGTTTCAGCTCCCCATACACCTCTTATGTCTAAGTCACCCTGTGCTATCCTGGCACAGGGTGAGTGAGAAAATATATCTTGGACTACTTAAAATGTGACAGTAATATTTGTCCACAATATCTCCCAGGATGTATGTAGAGACTATTCTTGGTTTGAGTGATTCAGAACTCAACATGTTAATTGAGCGAGCTGATCACATTGTCCTCTATACAATGTAGGAGACAGGCCGACTCCTATTGGAGCTCCTGCTATTGTGAGAACATGTCCTGTGGTTGTACTTATGATAATTAACTCTGTTACTGTGTGAAGCTCAGTGACCACAAGTCTGGGCAAAAGGTCATGTCTCAGTCAATTAGGCTGTATAAAGGATTAGTTAATTAGCTCATGTTTATTTGTTACAGGTGTATTTTTAGAGTAATATGAGCAGGAGGAGGGAACCTCCTCTAACCTTGTATAAAGTCTTGTATTCTGGTTCTAATAAAATATAGCAGTGAAACAAGTGTTGCCTTGTTTTGTGCTTATGAGCGGTTGGAATATCTGATATCTGTATCCAGACTGGGTGGAAGTGGTATATTGACGGAAGCACTCAAGCGGAGTGTGGGACGTTCCGTGACAGGAGGGTGTTAGGAGGGCGCAGTACAGGGCGTTAGGAAGGTGTTAGGAGGGCACAGTATAGGGCATTAGGAGGGTGCACTGCAGTACAGGGCGTTAGGAGGGTGTTAGGAGGGCGCAGTACAGGGCATTAGAAGGGCACAGTACAGGGCATTAGGAGGGTGTTAGGAAGGCGCAGTACAGGGCATTAGGAGGGCGCAGTACAGGGCATTAGGAGGGTGCAGTACAGGGCAACCCACCCACTCTCTGTTATTGGATAGCGGCCAGCCATCCAGCTAGCTCTTTCTCTCTGTGCAGGAACAGGATGGGAGGAGTCATGACATCACACACCCTCTTGTTTACAGAGGCAGGAGAGGATTGCAGCACTGCTGCATAATGAAAAAAAGACAGCCGGGAGCAGGAGTGTCGGTGGGGCCAGCTGTCAGCCTCTTCCCACTGTGCTATGGATTTTCCTGACCCCCCTCATCCTGGTGCCAGGAACCCCACTGCGGAGGGGAGGAGGAGGTTCCCCGCCCCCAACTGATGTCACTTCCGGTATCGGTTTTCGGTATCGGAGCATTTTCCCGAGCACCAATATCGGTATCGGTGCATCCCTACTGCATACCGTTACTCCTCCAGCACTTCACTTGCTGCATACCGTTACTCCTCCAGCACTTCACTTGCTGCATACCATTACTCCTCCAGCACTTCACTTGCTGCATACCATTACTCCTCCAGCACTTCACTTGCTGCATACCGTTACTCCTCCAGCACTTCACTTGCTGCAGACTGTTACTCCTTCAGCACTTCACTTGCTGCTTCATTCTTCCAGGCTAGCTAGCACATGGTTAGGCCTGACGCTACTTCAGTCAGGCCTCAATGAACTGTCTTTTGCAGGCAGGGACCCCGGGCCCCTGTGGTGTAGAAATAGTTCGGGTGGTAGCTGACCTCTATTCAGCTGCCACTCCCAGATAGCTCTCTTCAGGCCCTGCCAGCCAACCTGGCTACAAAGACCTCTTTCTACTGCCTTTCCCACATTCCTCTCTTCTGGTTCTGCACCCATCTCAAACTTTAATATCCCAGTTCTCTCAGGCATGCCTCCCCAGTCCTCCTAACTGTGCTCACTCACCAGCCCCCCTGGCTGCAACCAGTTGTGCTCCCTGGAGAACCTTATGCCCCGTACACACGATAGGATTTTCCGACGGAAAATGTTCTATGGGAGCTTGTTGTCGGAAATTCCGACCGTGTGTAGGCTCCATCGGACATTTTCCATCGGAATTTCTGTCACACAAAATTTGAGAGCTGGTTCTCAAATTTTCCAACAACAAAACCTGTTGTCGTAAATTCCGATCGTGTGTACACAATTCCGATGCACAAAGTTCCATGCATGCTCGGAATCAAGCAGAAGAGCCGCACTGGCTATTGATCTTCATTTTTCTGGGCTCGTTGTATATGTTGTACGTCACCGCGTTCTTGGCGTTCAGAATTTCCAACAAGATTTGTGTGACCTTGTGTATGCAAGACATGTTTGAGCCAACATCCATTGGAAAAAAAAACATGGATTTTGTTGTCGGAAAATCCTATCATGTGTACAGGGCATTAGAAGTGTTCTCTCCCGCTGTCCTCTCACTTGCTCTCTAATGTGCCTCTCTTTCCAGGATCTCTTCCTCCTGGATGCACCCGAGCAGAGGCGTAACTAGAATCTTCTGGGCCCCGATGCAAGAAACCATGGAGGGCCCCCCCTGACCCCTGGACAGTGCTCTTTTCTCCGAGCCCGATGGCGGAACACCAGGGTCCGGTCACAAGTGGGTGGCTGCATGTAAAGGAATAGATTCCCCCCCCCCGGCTTCTCCTCCTCTCCCTCCCACAGGCATTCAGCGGCTGCAGGAGGAAAATGGAGAGATGGGTTCCTCTATGTCGGTGTTTCTCAATCTTTTTCCAGTCAGAGCACCCTTGAAGTGGCTGCACTTCAACCACCCTGCGACTCTGTGCATTGCATGCAGTTGCAGCATAGTGATGATGCATTTAAGGGGTTAAAACAGGCAGTCAGGAGGCAACATATTGCCTCTTTACCGGCTGTCAAATGCCTCTGAAAAGCGATCTGAGCATGGATCACTTTTCAGAGGAACAGCATTTTTTTTGCTGGTACTATGGACAAGCAAAAAAAAAAAATCGGTTCTAATGGGACACATATAGGGGGTCAGGATTAAAAGCGCATACATAAAATGTGCATATATACACGTAAACACACATACATACACACACACACATAAATACACACACACATTTTATATATATATATAAATGCACATATGCACACACATATAAACCAGTGGCAGATGGTGCTCAACATTTTTGGGGGGCGCAAGCAAACTGAAAAATTCTTTTAAAAAAACCGCATCAATTGCAGCCTCACTGTGCTCATCAAACGCAGCCACTGTGCACATCAATTGCCACCACTGTGCCCATCATATGCAGCCACTGTGCCCATCAAACTCAGTCACTGTGCCTATCAAACGCAGCCACTGTGCCCATCAAATGCAGCCACTGTGCCCATCAAACGCAGCCACTGTGCCCATCAAACTCAGTCACTGTGCCTATCAAACGCAGCCACTGTGCCCATCAATTGCCACCACTGTGCCCTTCATATGCAGCCACTGTGCCCATCAAACGCAGCCACTGTGCCCATCAAATGCAGTCACTGTGCCCATCAAACGCAGCCCTTGTGCACATCAATTGCCACCACTGTGCCCTCAAACACAGTCACTGTGCCTATCAAACGCTGCCACTGTGCCCATCAATTACCACCACTGTGCCCTCAAACGCAGCCACTGTGCCCATCAAACGCAGCCACTGTGCCCATCAATTGCCACCACTGTGCCCATCAATTGCCACCACTGTGCCCATCAATTGCCACCACTGTACTTATGAAACGCAGCCACTGTGCCCCTCAAACGCAGCCACTGTGCCCATCAAACTCTGTCACTGTGCCCATCAAACTCAGTCACTGTGCCTATCAAACGCAGCCACTGTGCCCATCAAACGCAGTCACTGTGCCTATCAAACGCAGTCACTGTGCCTATCAATTGCCACCACTGTGCCTATGAAACGCAGCCACTGTGCCCTGAAACGCAGCCACTGTGCCATCAAATGCTGCCACTGTGACCCCCCTGCCCGCTCGCAGTCTGCCCGGCACTTACCCTGTCTCGGTGGGGCAGCGGGTGACGGCGACGAGCGGGGTCCGTCCATGCGTCTCCTCCCATCCTCTCCTCCTGATAGGCATCCAATAGCGGCGCCTGTTGTTTCAGCCAATCAGGTGACGGGTAACAGACCCGAGCACCTGATTGGTGGAGAGGCGGTTCAGTGTTAGGAAAGCGAATATTTATTCGCTTTTCTTACACACCTGGGTGGACTGTGAGCACCAAGCATGGCACTCGCAGTTCACCTATTTTGAAGCCTATTAGTGCTTTAAAAACACCCCCGCCGGTGTCATTCAGGCGCCCGGCGTCCAAAAGGGGGCCAGGCGTCTGAATAGGGGGGGCAGTGGCGGCCATAGATAAATTCACGCTATGCATGAATCTATCTATTTGTGATAGAGGGGTGCCTGGAGGGAGGGGGCGGCGCCCATGCGCCCCTATGGACGCACCGCCACTGATATAAACACATACACATACAGTGGCGTAGCGTGGGTTGTCAGCACCCGGGGCAAGGCAAGTAATTTGCGCCCCCCCTAACCAGCGGACTTTTATCACTCCTCGAGTCCCTTCAAATACAATAGTACTGACCTACCTGATTCCTATACTGACCATTAGGGATGAGCTTCGAGTTCGAGTCGAACTCATGTTCTACTCGAACATTGGCTGTTCGCAAGTTCGCCGAACAGCGAACAATTTGGGGTGTTCGCGGCAAATTCGAATGCCGCGGAACACCCTTTAAAAGTCTATGGGAGAAATCAAAAGTGCTAATTTTAAAGGCTTATATGCAAGTTATTGTCATAAAAAGTGTTTGGGGACCCGGGTCCTGCCCCAGGGGACATGGATCAATGCAAAAAAAAGTTTTAAAAACGGACGTTTTTTCAGGAGCAGTGATTTTATTAATGCTTAAAGTCAAACAATAAAAGTGTAATATCCCTTTAAATTTCGTACCTGGGGGGTGTCTATAGTATGCCTGTAAAGGGGCGCATGTTTCCTGTGTTTAGAACAGTCTGACAGCAAAATGACATTTGGAAGGAAAAAACTCATTTAAAACTACCGCGGCTATTGCATTGCCGACAATACACATAGAAGTTCATTGATAAAAACGGCATGGGAATTCCCCACAGGGGAACCCCGAACCAAAATAAAAAAAAAAAATGATGTGGGGGTCCCCCTAAATTCCATACCAGGCCCTTCAGGTCTGGTATGGATATTAAGGGGAACCCCAGCCAAAATTTAAAAAAAAAATTGACGTGGGGTTCCCCCTAAATTCCATACCAGACCCTTCAGGTCTGGTATGGATTTTAAGGGGAACCCCGCGCCAAAAAAAAAAAAAAAAAACGGCGTGGGGTCCCCCTAAAAATCCATACCAGACCCTTATCCGAGCACGCAACCTGGCAGGCCGCAGGAAAAGAGGGGGGGACGAGAGTGCGGCCCCCCCCTCCTGAACCGTACCAGGCCACATGCCCTCAACATTGGGAGGGTGCTTTGGGGTAGCCCCCCAAAACACCTTGTCCCCATGTTGATGAGGACAAGGGCCTCATCCTCACAACCGTGGCCGGTGGTTGTGGGGGTCTGCGGGCGGGGGGCTTATCGGAATCTGGAAGCCCCCTTTAACAAGGGGACCCCCAGATCCCGGCCCCCCCCCTGTGTGAAATGGTAAGGGGGTACTTACCCCTACCATTTCACTAAAAAACTGTCAAAAATGTTAAAAATGACAAGAGACAGTTTTTGACAATTCCTTTATTTAAATGCTTCTTCTTTCTTCCTTCATCTTCTCCTTCTTCTGGTTCTTCTGGCTCTTCTGGTTCTTCCTCCGGCGTTCTCGTCCAGCATCTTCTCCGCGGCGTCTTCTATCTTCTTCTCCTCGGGCCGCTCCGCACCCATGGCATGAGGGGGGAGGCTCCCGCTCTTCTCTTCATCTTCTCATCTTCTTCTCTTCTTCTTCTTCTTCATCTTCTTCTTCTTCTTCTTCTTCTTCCTTCTTCTCTTCTTCCTGTCTTCTCCGGGCCGCTCCGCAGCCATGCTGGCATGGTGGGAGGCTCCCGCTGTGTGACGGCGTCTCTTCGTCTGACGGTTCTTAAATAACGGGGGGCGGGGCCATCCGGTGACCCCGCCCCCCTCTGACGCACGGTGACTTGAGGGACTTCCCTGTGACGTCACGGGGAATGCCACAGGGAAGTCCCATCATGTCACCGTGCGTCAGAGGGGGGCGGGGTCACCGGGTGGCCCCGCCCCCCGTTATTTAAGAACCGTCAGACGAAGAGACGCCGTCACACAGCGGGAGCCTCCCACCATGCCACAGCATGGCTGCGGAGCGGCCCGGAGAAGACAGGAAGAAGAGAAGAAGGAAGAAGAAGAAGAAGAAGAAGATGAAGAAGAAGATGAAGAAGAGAAGAAGATGAAGAGAAGAGCGGGAGCCTCCCCCCTCATGCCATGGGTGCGGAGCGGCCCGAGGAGAAGAAGATAGAAGACGCCGCGGAGAAGATGCTGGACGAGAACGCCGGAGGAAGAACCAGAAGAGCCAGAAGAACCAGAAGAAGAAGAAGATGAAGGAAGAAAGAAGAAGCATTTAAATAAAGGAATTGTCAAAAACTGTCTCTTGTCATTTTTAACATTTTTGACAGTTTTTTAGTGAAATGGTAGGGGTAAGTACCCCCTTACCATTTCACACAGGGGGGGGGCCGGGATCTGGGGGTCCCCTTGTTAAAGGGGGCTTCCAGATTCCGATAAGCCCCCCGCCCGCAGACCCCCACAACCACCGGCCACGGTTGTGAGGATGAGGCCCTTGTCCTCATCAACATGGGGACAAGGTGTTTTGGGGGGCTACCCCAAAGCACCCTCCCAATGTTGAGGGCATGTGGCCTGGTACGGTTCAGGAGGGGGGGGGGCCGCACTCTCGTCCCCCCCTCTTTTCCTGCGGCCTGCCAGGTTGCGTGCTCGGATAAGGGTCTGGTATGGATTTTTAGGGGGACCCCACGCCGTTTTTTTTTTTTTTTTTGGCGCGGGGTTCCCCTTAAAATCCATACCAGACCTGAAGGGTCTGGTATGGAATTTAGGGGGAACCCCACGTCAATTTTTTTTTTTAAATTTTGGCTGGGGTTCCCCTTAATATCCATACCAGACCTGAAGGGCCTTGTATGGAATTTAGGGGGACTCCCACATCATTTTTTTTTTTAAATTTTGGTTCGGGGTTGCCCTGTGGGGAATTCCCATGCCGTTTTTATCAATGAACTTCTATGTGTATTGTCGGCAATGCAATAGCCGCGGTAGTTTTAAATGTGTTTTTTCCTTCAAAATGTCACTTTGCTGTCAGACTGTTCTAAACACGGGAAACATGCGCCCCTTTACAGGCATACTATAGACACCCCCCAGGTATGAAATTTAAAGGGATATTACACTTTTATTGTTTGACTTTAAGCATTATTAAAATCACTGCTCCTGAAAAAACGGCCGTTTTTAAAACTTTTTTTTGCATTGATTCATGTCCCCTGGGGGAGGACCCGGGTCCCCAAACACTTTTTATGACAATAACTTGCATATTAGCCTTTAAAATTAGCACTTTTGATTATTCATGTTCGTGTCCCATAGACTTTAACGGCGTTCGCGTGTTCGAACGAATTTTTTTCCTGTTCGCATGTTCTGGTGCGAACCAAACAGGGGGGTGTTCGGCTCATCCCTACTGACCATTACACACTACACTGACCACTATAATATACTGTCCACTACACTAAGAACTACACTGACCACTACACTACACTGACCACTATACTGTCCACTACACTGACCACTACACTATGCTGTCCACTACACTAAGAACTACACTGACCACTATACTGTCCACTACACTACACTGACCACTATACTGAGAACTACACTGTCCACTACACTATACTATACTGACCACTATACTACACTGACCACTATACTGTCCACTACACTACACTGACCACTATACTGACCACTACACTGAGAACTACACTGACCACTACACTAACCACTATACTGTCCACTATACTATACTGACCACTACACTGAGAACTACACTACATTGACCACTATACTGTCCACTACACTACACTGACCACTATACTACACTGTCTACTACACTACACTGACCACTATACTGACCACTACACTATACAGACCACAATACTACACTGACCACTACATTATACTAACCACTACACTATACTGACCACAATACTACACTGACCACTATACTACACTGTCCACTATACTACACTGTCCACTACACTGTACTGACCACTACACTACACTGTCCACTACACTATACTGACCACAATACTACACTGTCCACTACACTACACTGACCACTACACTATACTGACCACTATACTACACTGACCACAATACTACACTGACCACAATACGACACTGTCCACTACACTGACCACAATACTACACTGACCACTACACTGTACTGACCACTACACTACACTCACCACTACACTACACTGACCACTACACTACACTGACCACTACACTACACTGTCCACTACACTGTACTGACCACTACACTACACTGTCCACTACACTATACTGACCACAATACTACACTGACCACTATACTACACTGACCACTATACTACACTGTCCACTACACTGTACTGACCACTACACTACACTGTCCACTACACTATACTGACCACAATACTACACTGTCCACTACACTACACTGACCACTACACTATACTGACCACTATACTACACTGACCACAATACTACACTGACCACAATACTACACTGTCCACTACACTGACCACTACACTACACTGACCACTACACTACACTGACCACTACACTACACTGTCCACTACACTGTACTGACCACTATACTACACTGTCCACTACACTACACTGACCACTACACTACACTGTCCACTACACTATACTGTCCACTACACTATACTGACCACTACACTATACTGTCCACTACACTGTACTGACCACTATACTACACTGTCCACTACACTGTACTGACCACTACACTATACTGACCACTACACTATACTGACCACAATACTACACTGTCCACACCACTATACTACACTGTCCACTACACTATACTGACCACTACACTATACACTATACTACACTGTCCACTACACTATACACTATACTGTCCACTACACTATACACTATACTGTCCACTATACTACACTGTCCACTACACTATACACTATACTGTCCTGCCTAGTCTTCCTATACTGACACTACATATACGGCGCCTGTCTCTTCTCTCTCCTCTCCCCACTGTGCCCTGAAACGCAGCCACTGTGCCATCAAATGCTGCCACTGTGACCCCCCTGCCAGCTCGCAGTCTGCCCGGCACTTACCCTGTCTCGGTGGGGCAGCGGGTGACGGCGACGAGCGGGGTCCTCCATGCGTCTCCTCCCATCCTCTCCTCCTGATAGGCATCCAATAGCGGCGCCTGTTGTTTCAGCCAATCAGGTGACGGGTAACAGACCCGAGCACCTGATTGGTGGAGAGGCGGTTCAGTGTTAGGAAAGCGAATATTTATTCGCTTTTCTTACACACCTGGGTGGACTGTGAGCACCAAGCATGGCACTCGCAGTTCACCTATTTTGAAGCCTATTAGTGCTTTAAAAACACCCCCGCCGGTGTCATTCAGGCGCCCGGCGTCCAAAAGGGGGCCAGGCGTCTGAATAGGGGGGGCAGTGGCGGCCATAGATAAATTCACGCTATGCATGAATCTATCTATTTGTGATAGAGGGGTGCCTGGAGGGAGGGGGCGGCGCCCATGCGCCCCTATGGACGCACCGCCACTGATATAAACACATACACATACAGTGGCGTAGCGTGGGTTGTCAGCACCCGGGGCAAGGCAAGTAATTTGCGCCCCCCCTAACCAGCGGACTTTTATCACTCCTCGAGTCCCTTCAAATACAATAGTACTGACCTACCTGATTCCTATACTGACCATTACACACTACACTGACCACTATAATATACTGTCCACTACACTAAGAACTACACTGACCACTACACTACACTGACCACTATACTGTCCACTACACTGACCACTACACTATGCTGTCCACTACACTAAGAACTACACTGACCACTATACTGTCCACTACACTACACTGACCACTATACTGAGAACTACACTGTCCACTACACTATACTATACTGACCACTATACTACACTGACCACTATACTGTCCACTACACTACACTGACCACTATACTGACCACTACACTGAGAACTACACTGACCACTACACTAACCACTATACTGTCCACTATACTATACTGACCACTACACTGAGAACTACACTACATTGACCACTATACTGTCCACTACACTACACTGACCACTATACTACACTGTCTACTACACTACACTGACCACTATACTGACCACTACACTATACAGACCACAATACTACACTGACCACTACATTATACTAACCACTACACTATACTGACCACAATACTACACTGACCACTATACTACACTGTCCACTATACTACACTGTCCACTACACTGTACTGACCACTACACTACACTGTCCACTACACTATACTGACCACAATACTACACTGTCCACTACACTACACTGACCACTACACTATACTGACCACTATACTACACTGACCACAATACTACACTGACCACAATACGACACTGTCCACTACACTGACCACAATACTACACTGACCACTACACTGTACTGACCACTACACTACACTCACCACTACACTACACTGACCACTACACTACACTGACCACTACACTACACTGTCCACTACACTGTACTGACCACTACACTACACTGTCCACTACACTATACTGACCACAATACTACACTGACCACTATACTACACTGTCCACTACACTGTACTGACCACTACACTACACTGTCCACTACACTATACTGACCACAATACTACACTGTCCACTACACTACACTGACCACTACACTATACTGACCACTATACTACACTGACCACAATACTACACTGACCACAATACTACACTGTCCACTACACTGACCACTACACTACACTGACCACTACACTACACTGACCACTACACTACACTGTCCACTACACTGTACTGACCACTATACTACACTGTCCACTACACTACACTGACCACTACACTACACTGTCCACTACACTATACTGTCCACTACACTATACTGACCACTACACTATACTGTCCACTACACTGTACTGACCACTATACTACACTGTCCACTACACTGTACTGACCACTACACTATACTTACCACTACACTATACTGACCACAATACTACACTGTCCACACCACTATACTACACTGTCCACTACACTATACTGACCACTACACTATACACTATACTACACTGTCCACTACACTATACACTATACTGTCCACTACACTATACACTATACTGTCCACTATACTACACTGTCCACTACACTATACACTATACTGTCCTGCCTAGTCTTCCTATACTGACACTACATATACGGCGCCTGTCTCTTCTCTCTCCTCTCCCCACTGTGCCCTGAAACGCAGCCACTGTGCCATCAAATGCTGCCACTGTGACCCCCCTGCCCGCTCGCAGTCTGCCCGGCACTTACCCTGTCTCGGTGGGGCAGCGGGTGACGGCGACGAGCGGGGTCCTCCATGCGTCTCCTCCCATCCTCTCCTCCTGATAGGCATCCAATAGCGGCGCCTGTTGTTTCAGCCAATCAGGTGACGGGTAACAGACCCGAGCACCTGATTGGTGGAGAGGCGGTTCAGTGTTAGGAAAGCGAATATTTATTCGCTTTTCTTACACACCTGGGTGGACTGTGAGCGCCAAGCATGGCACTCGCAGTTCACCTATTTTGAAGCCTATTAGTGCTTTAAAAACACCCCCGCCGGTGTCATTCAGGCGCCCGGCGTCCAAAAGGGGGCCAGGCGTCTGAATAGGGGGGGCAGTGGCGGCCATAGATAAATTCACGCTATGCATGAATCTATCTATTTGTGATAGAGGGGTGCCTGGAGGGAGGGGGCGGCGCCCATGCGCCCCTATGGACGCACCGCCACTGATATAAACACATACACATACAGTGGCGTAGCGTGGGTTGTCAGCACCCGGGGCAAGGCAAGTAATTTGCGCCCCCCCTAACCAGCGGACTTTTATCACTCCTCGAGTCCCTTCAAATACAATAGTACTGACCTACCTGATTCCTATACTGACCATTACACACTACACTGACCACTATAATATACTGTCCACTACACTAAGAACTACACTGACCACTACACTACACTGACCACTATACTGTCCACTACACTGACCACTACACTATGCTGTCCACTACACTAAGAACTACACTGACCACTATACTGAGAACTACACTGTCCACTACACTATACTATACTGACCACTATACTACACTGACCACTATACTGTCCACTACACTACACTGACCACTATACTGACCACTACACTGAGAACTACACTGACCACTACACTAACCACTATACTGTCCACTATACTATACTGACCACTACACTGAGAACTACACTACATTGACCACTATACTGTCCACTACACTACACTGACCACTATACTACACTGTCTACTACACTACACTGACCACTATACTGACCACTACACTATACAGACCACAATACTACACTGACCACTACATTATACTAACCACTACACTATACTGACCACAATACTACACTGACCACTATACTACACTGTCCACTATACTACACTGTCCACTACACTGTACTGACCACTACACTACACTGTCCACTACACTATACTGACCACAATACTACACTGTCCACTACACTACACTGACCACTACACTATACTGACCACTATACTACACTGACCACAATACTACACTGACCACAATACTACACTGTCCACTACACTGACCACAATACTACACTGACCACTACACTGTACTGACCACTACACTACACTCACCACTACACTACACTGACCACTACACTACACTGACCACTACACTACACTGTCCACTACACTGTACTGACCACTACACTACACTGTCCACTACACTATACTGACCACAATACTACACTGACCACTATACTACACTGACCACTATACTACACTGTCCACTACACTGTACTGACCACTACACTACACTGTCCACTACACTATACTGACCACAATACTACACTGTCCACTACACTACACTGACCACTACACTATACTGACCACTATACTACACTGACCACAATACTACACTGACCACAATACTACACTGTCCACTACACTGACCACTACACTACACTGACCACTACACTACACTGACCACTACACTACACTGTCCACTACACTGTACTGACCACTATACTACACTGTCCACTACACTACACTGACCACTACACTACACTGTCCACTACACTATACTGTCCACTACACTATACTGACCACTACACTATACTGTCCACTACACTGTACTTACCACTATACTACACTGTCCACTACACTGTACTGACCACTACACTATACTGACCACTACACTATACTGACCACAATACTACACTGTCCACACCACTATACTACACTGTCCACTACACTATACTGACCACTACACTATACACTATACTACACTGTCCACTACACTATACACTATACTGTCCACTACACTATACACTATACTGTCCACTATACTACACTGTCCACTACACTATACACTATACTGTCCTGCCTAGTCTTCCTATACTGACACTACATATACGGCGCCTGTCTCTTCTCTCTCCTCTCCCCCCCCCCCCTGTGTTTATCTATTTCTCACCTTATTGTGTTGCATCGGTCTGGAGGATGAGAAGACAGCTGCCCCGGCGCTCACACTCTCCAGTGCTCGTCTCCCCTGCGCTCCGGCCGCCATATTCATTTTTCCCGGCGCAATGTGATTGGGCGAATGGGGGTCATGTGCGGAGGCGGGACTTCAGGAGCGACTGTGATCGCGGATAGGCCAGCCCCACGCCGCACATGACCCCCATACGCCCAATCACAGGGCGCAAAACACTAGACATGGCGGCGGAGCGCGGGGGACACAGGAAAAGAAATTAGGAGGAGGCAGCCAGTAGTGACACTACTGGCACAAAATTGCGCCCCCCTAAATTTCGCGCCCGGGGCCACGGCACCCCCCGCACCCCCCACGCTACGCCACTGCATACATACACACACATATACATAGATGCACACACATAGATGCACACACACATGCACATACACACACACACATACATACACACACATACACACACACATACATACATGCACATACATATAAACACACATACAGTAGATAAAAAACGGCAGACCTTTACCTTAGCTCTTCCTGCCGGGTACTGCACTGTAGGGGGAGACAAAGAGCACAGCACTGTGCTTTCACTTTCTTAATGTCACCAGCTCCCTGCACAGTGCCGAATACAGTTCGGCTTAGAATCGGGGAGCTTGTCTGCGCTCCTCGTAACAAAGTACTGCATACAGGGGGCCCTCAAGGGCCCCCTGCAGCAAGGGGCCCGGTCACCATGGCAACCTCAGCGACCCCTATAATTCTGCCACTGCACCCGAGCCCCAGCCCAGGGTCACCATCGCCAGACTGGGGAGCTCCCTGTGGGCCCCGGCAACCTCCACACTCTCTCACTCGAGCTCTTCCTCCTAACAACTCCTCCCCAGCTGGGCTGACCCTAGGTATTTAAGGAGGCCTGCCCCCTGCCAATCCAAGTTGGGGATTGGTCAAGGCTCCTTAAGATACCACAGGCAGCTCCATCTCTCCTCCCCTCCTCTCCTTCCAGCACTTTCTAGAAGGAAAAGGGAGGTGACAGGGACGCTACCCATGAGTCACCCAGCCCTGCCCTGAGCCACTCCCAGCCCAGAATGAAAACAAACAGGCCTAGCCACAAGCTATGCCTACCTAAATTTTCATACTCTCAGAAAAATCCTCACTTTAGCACCTACCTTTTGGCATTTATAGTATGTACATTATATTCCTAAATATAAGTCCCTATAACTACAAACAATTACACATTTACATAGGACCAGAGCATCTCCCCCTTAGGAGAAATCCTCTGTCCGCAGGATCCGTGGCTCCAGCCGGAGATAGATAGACAGCTGTCCCATCCTGAAGAGTCCTGCAAAACAGGCAAACATCCTATCCTACCACTACCTGTACACTTTACAAAGTTTCTGTCAGAAGCTAGTTATAAATCCTGCTGACAGAAATAACAACAGCAACAAACACACAGGTCACTTCAAAATACATTCCACCTGTAGTTCTGTCAGGAGGGGGTTATAACCTGCTGACAGAGCATCAAAGGGAAAACACGGTGTATTTTTTTTTTACACAGTGTATTTTTTTTTAAAGATAACAGCTCTTCTTGGAATTCCTGATGGGAGGGGCCCCCAGGTTCCTTAAAGAGTTAGTCCCAAGAACAGACCTTACCCATAGTGTCCTTGTAACAGGATATGTCTCATCCGTTGGGCACCCAGGGTGGCAGTCAAGTTTGTTCCTGCAAAGTCAGGGAGAAATGAAGGACACATTCACTCTGCAACTCCTCAGCAGTCCATGTGGCACTTTATAATATATATTAGATTCCACGCTTAGGTATAAATGACCGCTGACAAAGTCCGCCTTGGACGTAACGTGCGTACGGGGGGAGGAGCTACACCGCTGACGTCACCCGCTGTTCGTCTGTGCTGCTATTGCGGCTTTGGCACTGTCGACTCTCACAGGCCATTCATCTGAGATTTACCTTATACGGATTACATTGATTCATTTACACCAGCTGTTGAAGTGATTTTATTTCATGGACTGCTGTCATTGTGCTCAGTGTATGGTGTTCTAAATAGACTTTTTTTACAATAAAGAACTGTTACAGTGTACACTTAGAATGTGTTCACCTTTTGTCTTCCTCATATTCGTTTTCATCTATTATCATCTCCTTCTGTGGTTGCCGTGGGATCCTACACCTGCACCCCCATGAGTGAGTAACAAGCGTGTTTGACCATTTTGTTCACTCAAATGGTCCATCTCATCCGGTAAGAGCAGTATACAGATGGTGGAGGATTTTCACAATATGAACTCTGGCTGTCATTAGTCTGTCACATGGTGGAATACATCATATGTTATGGACATTTATTGCGCTGCACCTTTTTACTTTTATATTAGGTATAAATGTGTCTGCTGCCCCCCCGAGAACTCCACTAAGTGAAATAAATTAAGTGTATGAGTATAAAAGGGTGAATGGCACTGCCAGAAACTCAAACGTGTAATGACTAGGGATGGGCGGAACACCCCTCTGTTTGGTTCACAGCATGTGAACAGGCAAAAAATTTGTTTGAACAAGCGAACACCGTTAAAGTCTATGGGACACAAATGTGAAAAATCAAAAGTGCAAATTTTAAGGGTTAATTTGCAAGTTATCTTCATAAAACGTGTTTGGGGACCCGGGTCCTGCCCCAGGGGACATGTATCAATGCAAAAAAAGTTTTAAAAACTGTCGTTTTTTCAGGAGCAGTGATTTTAATAATGCTTAAAGTGAAACAATAAAAGTGTAATATTCCTTTAAATTTCATACCTGGGGGGTGTATATAGTATGCCTGTAAAGGGGCGCATGTTTCCCGTGTTTAGAACAGTCTGACAGCAAAATGAAATTTCAAAGGAAAAATAAGTCATTTAAAAGTACTAGTGGTAGCGCCGGCAGCTATAATGAATTGTTGGGTCTTTGCAATACTCATAAAAGTCATTGAATAAAACGGCCTGTGGTTCCCCCACAGTGCATTACCAGGCCCTTTGGGTCTGGTATGAATATTAAGGGGAACCACGAACCAATATTAAAAAAAAAATTAGTGGGGGTCCCCCAAATTCCATACCAGGCCCTTCAGGTCTGGTATGGATATTAAGGGGAACCCTACACCAAAATTAAAAAAAATAAATGGCATGGGGGTCCCCCTCAAAATCCATACCAGACCTGAGGGTCTGGCGTGAATTTTAAGGGGAACCCCGCGCCAAAATTTTTTATAAAATGGCGTGGGGGTCCCCCTAAGAATCCATACCAGACCCTTATCTGAGCACGCAACCTGGCAGGCTGCAGGAAAAGAGGGGGGGACAAGAGAGCGCCCCCCTCTTTAACCGTACAAGGCCACATGCCCTCAACATGGGGAGGATGTCCCCATGTTCATGGGGACAAGGGCCTCATCCCCACAACTAGGGTTGTCCCGATACCGATACTAGTATCGGTATCGGCACCGATACCGAGCATTTGCCCAAGTACTTGTACTCGGGCAAATGCTCCTGATGCTTCTGCCGATACCTTGACAGTCAGCAGTGATCGGCGCATGGGGGAGTTACAAGCTTCTCCCCCAGTGGATTTCAGCTGCTTAGTGACACACAGCGGTGATCGGTGCTTGTAACTCCGCCACATGTGATCACCGCTGACTGTCACCGCATGCTCCATGCCCCATCCGTTCCGCTGTCCCCCTCCGCTGTCTCTCTTCATTCCGCTGTCCCCCTTCATTCCGCTGTCCCCCTCTGTTCCTCTGTCCCTCTCCATTCTGCTGTCCCTCTCTCTTCCTCTTTCCCTCTCCGTTCTGCTGTCCCCCTCTGTTCCTCTGTCCCTCTCCATTCTGCTGTCCCTCTCTCTTCCTCTGTCCCTCTCCGTTCTGCTGTCCCCCTCTGTTCCTCTGTCCCTCTCCATTCTGCTGTCCCTCTCTCTTCCTCTGTCCCTCTCCGTTCTGCTGTCCCTCTCTCTTCCTCTGTCCCTCTCCGTTCTACAGTCCCCCTCCATTGTTCTGTCTCTCTCTCCATGTCCTCCCTTGTGAATGGACAGAGTCAGCTGAGTCAGCTGACTCTGTCCACTCACATAACTGAAACATTGTAACCCCCTGTGATTACGATGTCTCAGTTTATGAATGGAGAGGAGCCGCTGTCTTCTCTCCATTCATGCTCAGTACAGCTGAGGCTGCAGAGAAAGGGACTGGGGAATCTCTATCCCCCGTCTCTTTCTCTGTCTCAAGGGGGAGATATCAGGGGGGGTCTGTTAAGACCTCTGATATCTCACCAAAGCCCCCCAACAGGGCTGATTAAAAAAAAAAAACATATTGCAATAAATAATAAAAAATATATTATTGTAAAAAATAATATAAATGTAAACAAAAAAAAACACAGACACCGTTTACCCCCCCCTAAAAAAAAAGAAAAAAAAAGAAAGCATTGTTAAAAAAAAGAAAACACTGTCACGTGACATTAAAAAAAAAAGTATTGGTAATCGGTATCGGTGAGTACTTGAAAAAAAGTGTCGGTACTTGTACTCGGTCCTAAAAAAGTGGTATCGGGACAACCCTACCCACAACCCTTGCCCAGTGGTTGTGGGGTTATGTGGGCGGGGGGCTTATTGGAATCTGGAAGCCCCCTTTAACAACGGGACCCCCAGATTCTGGCCCCTTGTGTGAAATGGTAATGAGGTACATTTGTACCCCTACCATTTCACAAAAATGTGTCAAAAATGTTAAAAAAAGACGGTTTTTGACCATTCCTTTATTAATGTCTTCTTCTTTTCCTGCTTCTTCTTCCATATTCTTCTGGTCTTCATTCGGTTTTCTTCCTCCATCTTGTTCTTCCCCCGCTTCTTCCTCTGCTTCTTCCTCCGATCCTCTGCTTCTGCCTTCGGTCTTCATGTCCGCATCTTCCTCCGGCTTCTTCTTCCCCGCTTCGTTCTTTGGATCCATGGAAGGTTCCCACTGTGTGACGCTTCTGTTCTTCTGACAGTTCTTATATAACTGAGTGTGGGGCCACCCGGTGACCCCGCCCCCCTCTGATGCATGGGGACTTCCCTATGGTTTTCCCTGTGGTGTCAGAGGGGGAGGGGTCACCCGTTACGTAACCGGGTGACCCCACCCCCTCTGACATCATGGGGAAAGCCATAGGGAAGTCACCGTGAAGTCCCTGTGCGTCAGAGGGGTTCACCGGGTGACCCCGCCCTCAGTTATATAAGAAGTATCAGAAGAACAGAAGCGTCACACAGCGGGAACCTCCCATGGATGGGGATCATCCGGAGAACGAAGCGGGTAAGAAGACGTCGGAGGAAGATGCAAACGAGAAGACCAAAGGAAGAAGCAGAGGATCGGAGGCAGAAGAGGAAGAAGCAAGGGAAGAACAAGATGGAGGAAGAAAACCGAATGCAGGAAATTGATCAAAACTTCTGTGCAGAAAAGTTAATATTACTTGTTCTCCCCTCTCAGTTCCACACTCACCAGATAGAAGCACCCCTGCTTGGGGTAAAACGCATATAACAAAATTTGCCTTTTGTCTTGGTGTCCAATGGAAGTGTCTCCTCTGCAGCGTGTTAGATCATGGGAGGTCCACATATGAATGGATGGAAAAGATTGACACTCATAGTGTAAATCCGATTTTATTTGGTCAATCATAAAGTTAAAATAGGCACTCAGCTAGTGCAAGTATAGCAAAAAATTGTAGTTCTGGGATGGCATGCGTTCCACAGACCGGGTATGCTAAAACCAGAAGTGATGTGATTGCGTTCCAAGCTCTGCCTTACGTGTTTCGTCATCAGAAGTGGTGTCATCTTGGTACACCTCACATCTTTATATAGTATGCAAGATTGCCATGCCTGCCCCATCTACTTGTCCATGGTAATCAAAAATAGGACAGATCTGGGTTAAACTAATCATTATAGATGTAAGCTGGATTATCTCAATCAGAAACATGATCAATGTTTGTCCTGGCTAATGAATTAGCAACACAATGAGATCCACGGAAAGAGCTATGTCAGTATCTGTGCTCCCGGTGGTCAAATGAAGAATTTTACTGGCATATTCGCATACTATATCACAATCCAGATATTATCTTGCAAAACTATAAAACATAAAAAACACAAAAAACATTCAATTAAATTGGCAAACATAGGGAAGTTAATGAATTGACAATCCCATGTACATAGCAATGAAAAAAAAAAATAAGAAAAATGTATCATAAAACATTATAATAAATAAAATGTATGAGAATATTGAAATTAAAATAAAAATTAAAAACTTCCAATGCATAAATAGGTTGAGGAATGAATATATGTTAAAATAGACTAGACTAATATAACCTAATATAACTGATGTGTGAAGGTAAGAATCTGACTAAAATACCTCAAAGACTTGATAGTCAAGAATGTACCGCAGTGAAGTGATGGAAGTGACGTAGTGACGATAAGCGTTGTTTACGTAAACGGGTGACCCCGCCCCCTCTGATGCCCTGGGAAAGCCATAGGGATGTCCCCATGCGTCAGAGGGGGCGGGGTCATCAGGTGGCCCCGCCCTCAGTTATATAAAAGCTGTCAGAAGAACAGAAGCATCACATCAGGAGACTCCCATTGAGGCGAATCGTCGGGAGAGAGAAGCGGGGAAGAAGAAGCCGAAGAAGATGTCGGAGGAGAAGACCAGAGAAAGATGCCGGAGGAGAAGACCGTAGGAACAAGCAGAGGAAGATAGAGGAAGAAGCGGGGGAAGAACAAGAAGAAAACCGAAGGAAGGATTCCAGATTCTGATAAGCCCCCCCGCATACCCCCACAACCACCGGGCAAGGGTTGTGGGGATGAGGCGGTTCAGGAGGGGGGTGCTCTCTCATCCCCCTCTTTTCCTGCGGCCTGCCAGATTGCATGCTTGGATAAGGGTCTGGTATGGATTTTTGGGGGGACCCCACGCCATTTTTAAAAAAAATTGGCACAGGGTTACCCTTAAAATCCATACCAGACCTGAAGGGTCTGGTATGAATCCATACCAGACCTGAAGGGTCTAGTATGGATTTTGAGGGGGACCCCCACACCATTTTTTTAAATTTTGGCATGGGGTTCCCCTTAATATCCATACCAGACCTGAAGGGACTGGTAATGGACTGTGGGGGAATCCCATGCCGTTTTTTTCAATGACTTTTATGTGTATTGCAGAGACCCGACAATTTATTTTAGCCACGAGTAGTTTTAAATGAATTTTTCTCCTTTAGAAATGTAATTTTGCTCTCGGACTGTTCTAAACATGGGAAACATGCGCCACTTTAGGCCCCTTTCACACTTATACGACTTGTCCCACGATTTTGTACTGCAAAATCGTATGACAAGTCATTCTCCATGATTTTCAATGACTACCATTCATATTGGCACGACTTTAAGTCGTGCCGACTTGAAAGTAGTCCCTGCACTACTTTGGTCCAACTTCTATGCGAGTTGTACTCCATAGACCTCAATGTTAAACCCTGAAGTAGCATACAAGTCGTGCCTGAATAAATATAGACACAACTTCAGTACGACTTTGTAAGCACAAGCCATGCTCGCTGATCGGGAAAGGAAAACTTTTTTTTCCTTTCCCGATGAGCGACAGGCAGTGCTGACAGCTGTCTGGTATGAATCCAGAGGGGGAATGCCGCGCCAAGTTTTAAATGAAAAAACTGGCGTGGGTTCCCCCCCCAGGGGCATACCAGGCCCTTAGGTCTGGTATGGATCTAAGGGGAACCCCCTACGCTGAAAAATCAGCGTGGGGTCCCCCCAAAATCCATACCAGACCCTTATCCGAGCACGCAGCCCGGCCGGTCAGGAATGGGGGTGGGGACGAGTGAGTGCCCCCCCCCCTCCTACACCGTACCAGGCCGCATGCCCTCAACATGGGGGGGTGGGTGCTTTAGGGCATGGGGGGCACCCTGCGGCCCCCCCACCCCAAAGCACCTTGTCCCCATGTTGATGAGGACAAGGGCCTCTTCCCGACAACCCTGGCCTTTGGTTGTCGGGGTCTGCGGGCGGGGGGCTTATCGGAATCCGGGAGCCCCCTTTAATAAGCGAGCCCCCAGATCCCGGCCCCCCACCCCCGAAGTCAGAAGAGGACCCCCGAAGTCGGAAGAAGATCCCAGAGCTGCCTAATAAATTATTTTAAAAACCTGTGTACTGTGTTTTTTATTGACACTTTTTTCCCTAGGTGAATGGGTAGGGGTACCATGTACCCCATACTCATTCACATAGGGTGGGGGATCTGGGGGCTCCCTTATTAAAGGGGGCTCCCGGATTCCGATAAGCCCCCCGCCCGCAGACCCCGACAACCAACGGCCAGGGTTGTCGGGAAGAGGCCCTTGTCCTCATCAACATGGGGACAAGGTGCTTTGGGGTGGGGGGGCCGCAGGGCGCCCCCCATGCCCCAAAGCACCCACCCCCCATGTTGAGGGCATGCGGCCTGGTACGGTCCAGGAGGGGGGGGGCGCTAGCTCGTCCCCACCCCCATTCCTGACCGGCCGGGCTGCGTGCTCGGATAAGGGTCTGGTATGGATTTTGGGGGGACCCCCACGCCGATTTTTCAGCGTAGGGGGTTCCCCTTACAATCCATACCAGACCTAAGGGCCTGGTATGCCCCTGGGGGGGAACCCACGCCAGTTTTTTTATTTAAAATTTGGCGTGGAGTTCCCCCTTATAATTCATACCAACTACTGTATGTTTTCATTTGTTAATGCCAAAAACGTGGCAAAGTCGTACAAAGTAGTACTGCTCCCAAATCGCGGTAAAATCACGGCAAATCGCGGTACAATCGCGGCAAAATCGTGGCCGCAAAATCGCGGTAAAATCACGCAATTTTGAAGTCGTATAAGTGTGAAAGGGGCCTTACAGGCATATTATCCACTTGACAACTGGGCACTTAAACCCCCCTCGTGACCAGACCAATTTTCAGCTTTCAGCGCTCTCACACTTTGAATGACAATTACTCAGTCGTGTAATACTGTACCCAAATGAATTGTGTGTCCTTTTTTTCATACAAACACAGCTTTCTTTTGGTGGTATTTGATCAACTCTGGGCTTTTTATTTTTTGCGCTATAAATGAAAAAAGACCGAAAATTTAGAAAAAAAAACAAATTTTTCTTCGTTTCTGTGAAAAAATTTTGCAAATTATTAATTTTTCTTCATGAATTTTGGCCACAATTTATACTGCTACATATCTTTGGTAAAAATAACCCAAATTAGTGGATATTATTTGGTCGTTGTGAAAGTTAGAGAATCTACAAACTATGGTGCAAATCATAAAAAAATGATCACACCTGATGTACTGACGGCCTCTCATTTCTTGAGACCCTAACATGTCAGGACAGTACAAATACCCCCCAAATGACCCCTTTTTTGAAAGTAGACAAGGTATTTAGTAAGATGCATGGTGAGGTTTTTGATGTAATTTTTTCCCAAAATTCTTTGCAAAATGAAGATTTTTTTTTCCCTCCACAAAATTGTCATTGTAATAAATTATTTCTCTCACATGGCATGTATATACCACAAATAACACCTCAAAATACATTCTGCTACTCCTCCTGAGTATTACGATACCACATGTGTGGGACTTTTTCACAGCCTGGCCACATAGAGAGGCCCAACATGCAGGGAGCACCATCGGGTGTTCTAGGAGCATAAATTACACATCTAACTTGTTGACTACAGTACCTATTACACTTTTGAAGGCCCTGGAGCACCAGGACAATGACATGTGACACTGACGTGGCACTAATGACAGATGGCACTGATACGTGGCACTGACACTGATGTGGCACTGATGACAGATGGCACTTATACGTGGCACTGATGACAGATGGCACTAATACGTGGCACTGAAAACAGATGGCACTAATACGTGGCACTGACAGATGGCACTAATACATGGCACTGATGACACGTGACACTGATGACAAATGGCACTAATATGTGGCACTGATGACACGTGGCACTGATGACAGATGGCACTGATGACAGATGGCACTAATATGTGGCACTGATGACACGTGGCACTGATGACAGATGGCACTAATACGTGGCACTGATGACAGATGGCACTAATACGTGACACTGATGACACTGATGACAGATGGCACTGATACGTGGCACTGATGACACATGACACTGATGAAAAATGGCACGTGACACTGACAGGTGGCACTGATGACAGATGGCACTATGTGGCACTGATGACAGATGACACTTATACGTGGCACTGGGGACAGATGGCAGTGGGGACAAATGGCAGTGGGGACAGATGGCAGGGACATGACAGCAGGGACAGATGGCAGGGACATGACAGCAGGGACATGATGGCAGGGACGTGACAGCAGGGACATGATGACAGGGACAGATGTCAGTGGGGACACTTTATTTTTTTGTTTGTTTTTTTTTTCACTTACCGCCGCAGCGGTTCGCTCATCCTCCTCACACGCTGTCTCTGTGTGAGGAGGGAGAGCCGCAGAACACCGGCGATGAGAGATGATCTCATATGTTTATATATGAGATCATCTCTCATTGGCATCGCCGATCGCGCTGAAAACGGCTGCTAGGATTGGTCGTTTTCAGCGATCTGTGACTGGCTGTGTCCGAGGGACACGGCCAGCACAGAACTTCCCCGATGCGCGCCCGCGGGAGCGCGCAACGCGGAAGTAAATTGAAGTCCGCGCTGTAGCCGTCTTTTGGCTATAGCGCGGACGCCTAGTGGTTAAAGACACCCCCCAGGTATGAAATATTAAGGAATATTTAACTTTTATTGTTTCACTTTAAGCATTATTAAAATCACTGCTCCTGAAAAAACGTCCGTTTTTAAAACTTCTTTTTGCATTGATACATGTCCCCTGGGGCAGGACCCGGATCCCCAAACACTTTTTAGCACAATAGCTTGTATATTAACCTTTAAAATTAGCACTTTTGATTTCTACCATAGACTTTTAAAGGGAATTTGCAGCTTTCGAATTTGCCACGAACACCCTAAATTGTTCTCTATTCGGTGAATGGGCGAACAGCCAATGTTCGACTCAAACAGCTAGCCCATCCCTAACTATAAGAAGAGACACCAGTCATCATTTATTTCACTGTTCATATGTGCAAAGAATAGAGCACTTTTTATTTTCACTGCACTTTTATGGAATCACATTCTTATTACTGGGACTTTTTATATTTATTTTTATTGCATCAGTCACTTTATTGGCACGTTATTAATGATTTTTAGAAGTATTTACTTCATTTATTCATGTAAAATATGGTTTATATTGTTTAAGTTTCATGTTATTATTGACAGCGCAACATCATCTTTATTCATTCACTTTTTAAGCTACGGATTAGCTGTTTGCAACAGTCCTATTTACCTTTAATACATTTGTGTGATAGCGCAGGAGTATCATTTCACTTCATCCTGAGATCATGTATGACGTTCAACCCCCACCAAACCAGGAAATGTTCGGGGATTTGGACCCATTTGTGTTCAGACAAAACCTTAAGCTCCTCCCTCCTCTTCTCTTCTACATGAGGGATGGAGGTGTAATGGGCGCTGCTTAGATCTCTCCACAATATAGGGAGCATAATGGCTGTGCGTTTATTTCATAGCAACCAAATCAACTTCATTTTCCTGTTACAGAAAACAGCCAAGCCCATTTCACAGAGAAAGACAATTATCTACATAGTGACCCCCCCTCCACAGACCAATATATCCCCAATGAATGTTTACTCGTAATTCTGTACAAACCCCGATAGGGGAATCTTTGCCCAGACACCTTAACTATAACAAATATTCATCTACAAAGATATTTCTACCGAAGACAGAAAAACAGAAATACAACATTCTACAGCTTACACTGAAGTAGAATAGTAAAGTATCGAACCAGGCAGAACTTTAGCAATGCAGGTTTATTAACAGCTGATAACATACAGGTTTATGTTCAAAGTATTACAAGATACAGATCTAATTTATACAGTTTCTTACAATGCATGCATATTAGATATAGGTATTCTTATCCTCTAACCAAATTGAAACAATTGTGAATTGTTCTCACCTTGAACCAGAATGGGTCTTTTCTGCCAATTCTTGGGAACCCGTCACCTGATAGGGACCAGTCGATCGACCAGTTGTCTGGTCCCCTCACAGAGTTCTGGGTTCCAGCTCGACCAAGTTCTTGAGGGAAATTCACCTGAGAGCACACTCTGGAACAAGTTAAGAAGTCTTCTCTGACTCGTACGAGGAGACAAGTTATGAACAGATACTTGCCCATTGGTTCTGACCTCTATGACCCGTGCAATAGGGCAGCATACATAGAGTTCAGCCTTATGAGCTCCTATCTGACTTGTCCTAGGGGACAAGTTAGGACAGATACTTGCCCATTGGTTCTGACCTCTATGACCCGTGCAATAGGGCAGCATACACAGAGTTCAGCCTTATGAGCTCCTATCTGACTTGTCTGTCTAACAATTGCAGAGCTTGCATTTATATACCATTTTACAAGTCTTATCTCAACTATCTCTCTTACATATGATTGGTCACTAATATCTACGTCAAAGTAACCAACCATAAATCTGACACTTGTTCTACAATCAGATAAACTTAATTATTCCCAAAATTCCTATATGTTCATTAAAGTGATTTATAACTGTTTTTGTCCAATTAAAAACACCTGTGTAGAGACAGTCTGGCACCCAGCTGTGTTATCAAACTCTTCTAATCTTGATACTAGCTTCAAGGATTTGCAGATTTGCAGATTTACGACTGAGACAATAAACTTTCAATAACCCCACCAGATGTGTCTATATGTGTTACTATATAATCCTATATGCAAAAGTACTGTATCAAATATATACATATACATACATACATATATATATATATATATACATACACACATACACACACATAGCCAATTACTAATTCAATATTGTCTAATTATTACATATATATATATATATATATATGTATATATATATATATATATATGTATATATATATATATACAAATACATACACACGTGTATTTCCTTATTCAATGTATTTTAGCAGTTTTAATGAGGGCTCAAAAGACCTTTGTTTGACCCTGTCAAACTTAATTAATGTTCTGTACATAACTTTCCTGTATTCCACCTAATTATTTTAACTACCTGTTTTCTTATCTTATCTGTCTGATTTATATGCATTTCAGACTTGAGACAATTCTATATAACTTGAATCTATTCTAATGAACTTTTACCCAGTAAACTATAAAAGTATAAGAAAGAAGCAGAGAGGTCATCCAAAGTTCAGCATTTAAAAATGAAGACTTTCTAAATCTATGGAAAACACAGTATACATTATTAAAAATTAATAATTGTTGCTTTACTTATTGAATAATAATATTGATAAAACCACTACTATATTATTATTATTATTATACAGGATTTATATAGCGCCGACAGTTTACGCAGCGCTTTACAACATTAGGGCAGACAATACAAGTACAATACAATTCAATACAGGAGGAATCAGAGGGCCCTGCTCGTTAGAGCTTACAATCTTTTATATAATAATAATAATAATAATAATAATAATAATAATAATAATTATCAATAAAATATATGCAAATCAATATATATAATATGAAATACATTGACTAATATGAGATTCCACAACAACACTTTAATGTCCCCATCCCCACATTCACACACTATTATTATTATACATTTATATAGCTCTGACCAGAGGCGTAACTAGAATCTTCAGGGCCCCGGTGCAAGAAACCATGAAGGGCCCCCACCAGTGGCATTGCTAGGTCTACAAAATATCTCGGGCTAGAGCCCATAGCAGCTAAGTAAGGAAAGTCATACACTTTGGCGGGCATACACATATATATATTATATACATATTATAATTAAAAAAAAATATATATATATATATATATATATATATATATATATATATTTATTTATTTTATTATAAATGCGGATCCCCCACTTACATCAGGGTCCCCAGGAATCCACCACCTACATCAGGGTCCCCAGAGAGCCCCCCCTTATGTCAGCATCCTTAGAGAGCCTCCCCCTATATTAGGGTCCCCAGAAAGCCTCCCTCCTTACATCAGGGTCCCCAGGGATACCCCCCTTATATCAGGGTACCCAGAGAGCCCCTTTTACATCAGGGTTCCCAGAGAGCCCCGCTACATTAGGGTCCCTAGAGAGTCTACTTTACATCAGGGTCCCCAGAGAGCCCCCTACATCAGGGTCCCCAGAGAGTTCCCTCCTTACGTCAGGGTCCCCAGAGACCCCTTTCCTTACAACAGGGTCCCCAGAGAGCCCCCCTTATATCAGGGTCCCCAGAGAGCCCCTCTTACATCAGGGTCCCCAGAGAGCCGCCCCCCCATACATCAGGGTCAACAGAGAGCCCCTCCTTACATCAGGGTCCCCAGAGAGCCCCTCCTTACATCAGGGTCCCCAGAGAGTTCCCCCATACATCAGGGTCCCCAGAGAGCCCCCTCCTTACATCAGGGTCCCCAGAGAGCCACCCCCCATACATCAGGGTCCCCAGAGAGCCCCTCCTTACATCAGGGTCCCCAGAGAGCCCCCCCATACATCAGGGTCCCCAGAGGGCCCCCTTACATCAGGGTCCCCAGAGAGCGCCCTCCTTACATCAGAGTCCCCAGAGCCTCCCTCCTTACATCAGGGTCCCCAGGGATCCCCCTTACATCATGGTCCCCAGGGATCCCCCTCCTTACATCAGGGTCCCCAGAGAGCCCCTCCTTACATCAGGGTCCCCAGAGAGTTCCCTTCTTATGTCAGGGTCCCCAGAGACCCCTTTCCTTACAACAGGGTCCCCAGAGAGCCCCCTTACATCAGGGACCCCAGAGAGCCCCTCCTTACATCAGGGTCCCCAGAGAGCCCCTCTTACATCAGGGTCCCCAGAGAGCCCCCTTACATCAGGGTCCCCAGAGAGCCCCCTCCTTACATCAGGGTCCCCAGAGAGCCCCCCATACATCAGGGTCCCCAGAGAGCCCCCTCCTTACATCAGGGTCCCCAGAGAGCCCCCTCCTTACATCAGGGTCCCCAGAGAGCCCCTCTTACATCAGGGTCCCCAGAGAGCCCCCCCATACATTAAGGTCCCCAGAGAGCCCCTCCTTACATCAGGGTCCCCAGAGAGCCCCTCCTTACATCAGGGTCCCCAGAGACCCCTTTCCCTACATTAGGGTCCCTAGAGAGCCTCCCCCTATATTAGGGTCCCCAGAGAGCCCCCTCCTTACATTAGGGTCCCCAGAGAGCCCCCCCATACATCAGGGTCCCCAGAGAGCCCTCTTACATCAGGGTCCCCAGAGAGCCGCCCCCCCATACATCAGGGTCCCCAGAGAGCCCCTCCTTACATCAGGGTCCCCAGAGAGCCCCTCCTTACATCAGGGTCCCCAGAGAGTTCCCTTCTTACGTCAGGGTCCCCAGAGAGCCCCCCTTACATCAGGGTCCCCAAAGAGCCCCTCCTTACATCAGGGTCCCCAGAGACCCCTTTCCCTACATTAGGGTCCCTAGAGAGCCTCCCCCTATATTAGGGTCCCCAGAGAGCCCCCTCCTTACATCAGGGTCCCCAGAGAGCCCCCCCATACATCAGGGTCCCCAGAGAGCCCCCTTACATCAGGGTCCCCAGAGAGCCCCCTTATATCAGGGTCCCCAGAGAGCCCCTCTTACATCAGGGTCCCCAGAGAGCCGCCCCCCCATACATCAGGGTCAACAGAGAGCCCCTCCTTACATCAGGGTCCCCAGAGAGCCCCTCCTTACATCAGGGTCCCCAGAGAGTTCCCCCATACATCAGGGTCCCCAGAGAGCCCCCTCCTTACATCAGGGTCCCCAGAGAGCCACCCCCCATACATCAGGATCCCCAGAGAGCCCCTCCTTACATCAGGGTCCCCAGAGGGCCCCCCCATACATCAGGGTCCCCAGAGGGCCCCCTTACATCAGGGTCCCCAGAGAGCGCCCTCCTTACATCAGGGTCCCCAGAGCCTCCCTCCTTACATCAGGGTCCCCAGGGATCCCCCTTACATCATGGTCCCCAGGGATCCCCCTCCTTACATCAGGGTCCCCAGAGAGCCCCTCCTTACATCAGGGTCCCCAGAGAGTTCCCTTCTTATGTCAGGGTCCCCAGAGACCCCTTTCCTTACAACAGGGTCCCCAGAGAGCCCCCTTACATCAGGGTCCCCAGAGAGCCCCTCCTTACATCAGGGTCCCCAGAGAGCCCCCTTACATCAGGGTCCCCAGAGAGCCCCCTCCTTACATCAGGGTCCCCAGAGAGCCCCCCATACATCAGGGTCCCCAGAGAGCCCCCTCCTTACATCAGGGTCCCCAGAGAGCCCCCTCCTTACATCAGGGTCCCCAGAGAGCCCCTCTTACATCAGGGTCCCCAGAGAGCCCCCCCATACATCAAGGTCCCCAGAGAGCCCCTCCTTACATCAGGGTCCCCAGAGAGCCCCTCCTTACATCAGGGTCCCCAGAGACCCCTTTCCCTACATTAGGGTCCCTAGAGAGCCTCCCCCTATATTAGGGTCCCCAGAGAGCCCCCTCCTTACATTAGGGTCCCCAGAGAGCCCCCCCATACATCAGGGTCCCCAGAGAGCCCTCTTACATCAGGGTCCCCAGAGAGCCGCCCCCCCATACATCAGGGTCCCCAGAGAGCCCCTCCTTACATCAGGGTCCCCAGAGAGCCCCTCCTTACATCAGGGTCCCCAGAGAGTTCCCTTCTTACGTCAGGGTCCCCAGAGACCCCTTTCCTTACAACAGGGTCCCCAGAGAGCCCCCCTTACATCAGGGTCCCCAAAGAGCCCCTCCTTACATCAGGGTCCCCAGAGAGCCCCTCTTACATCAGGGTCCCCAGAGAGCCCCCTTACATCAGGGTCCCCAGAGAGCCCCCTCCTTACATCAGGGTCCCCAGAGAGCCCCCTCCTTACATCAGGGTCCCCAGAGAGCCCCCCATACATCAGGGTCCCCAGAGAGCCCCCTCCTTACATCAGGGTCTCCAGAGAGCCCCCTCCTTACTTTAGGGTCCCCAGAGAGCCCCCCCATACATCAAGGTCCCCAGAGAGCCCCTCCTTACATCAGGGTCCCCAGAGACCCCTTTCCCTACATTAGGGTCCCTAGAGAGCCTCCCCCTATATTAGGGTCCCCAGAGAGCCCCCTCCTTACATCAGGGTCCCCAGAGAGCCCCCCCATACATCAGGGTCCCCAGAGAGCCCCCTTACATCAGGGTCCCCAGAGAGCCCCCTCCTTACATCAGGGTCCTCAAAGAGCCCCTCTTACATCAGGGTCCCCAGCGAGCTGCCCCCCCATACATCAAGGTCCCCAGAGAGCCCCTCCTTACATCAGGGTCCCCAGAGAGCCCCTCCTTACATCAGGGTCCCCAGAGAGCCCCCTCCTTACGTCAGGGTCCCCAGAGACCCCTTTCCCTACATTAGGGTCCCTAGAGAGCCTCCCCCTATATTAGGGTCCCCAGAGAGCCTCCCTCCTTACATCAGGGTCCCCAGGGATCCCCCCTTACATCAGGGTACCCAGAGAGCCTCCCCATACTTCAGGGTCCCCAGAGAGCACCTCCTTACATTAATGTCCCCAGAAAGCCCCCCCTTCATCAGGGTCCCCAGACAGCTGACCCCCCTCCTTCAAGAGGTTCCCCATGTACCTGGCCGGTGGAGGTGGGAGGCGGCGATCAGCAGCTTTATGGTGTCCACAGGCAGGGGAATCTCTATGTGGCTTGTAGTTCTTCTCCTGAGTGTATACAGTGGAGAGGGGAGGGGCCTCTGACCCAGGCATGTATCAGCAGCAGTGTACAAGCAGAGCAACCCTGTGCCGGGTCTTGAGCCCCCCCACAGTGGCAGAATGGCAGGGCCCAGTCGCAAGTGCGACTGCAGCGACCCCTATAGTTCCACCACTGGCTCTGACATATACCGCAGTGCTGTACAGAGAACACTGAGCCAGTCAAATCAGTCTCTGCTCCAGAGGAGCTTCTCAACCAGGTGCTGCTGTGCTGCAGGGTGCTGTTGACTCACTCTGCTGTGATCTCAGCTGAGAGATGCAGAAAGCCTGGGGCCTCTCATGCAGGCTTTTCCCAGGCAAACGTGGACCATGTTGGGGAAGACGAAGGTGGAGGCTCTCCAGAGGCACCGAGGCGTACTCCATGTGCTCAGGCTGCAATGGATCCTGGGCCTGTCCCTATGCAATTGGAGTTCATACCAGTATTCCAGGATAGAGTGGTGAACAGACTTCACCGCATTGCTAAGGAGGAACAGAAACTTGCTGTCATTAAAGAATATCTCATGAAAAAGAAATCCCTGCATAGTAAGTCTGGAAACAGTAAGAGGGAAGTCTCCAAACTGAAGTCTCTGGAGGAGGCATTGAAAAAGCAGGAGATGCTGATTGCTTCTCTGAAGGAAAGCAGCTGTGTGTTCAGAGAAAAGTGTGAGAATGGGGAGAGATTCCAACAGAGGAAGGAAAGTGCCTGTGCCGGTACCAGCCAGAGGGTGGATGCCAGAGCAACGGTGACAGTATGGATGGGGGTAAGGAAGTGGCTTCACATGGTGGCCCCAGTACTACCTCTGTCTCAGGATCTGAGTCAGTATCTGCCCCCCTCCCTCCCCAGCAGCCTGGGTCATCTCAGGAGGAGGTTGAGGAAAATGGCGGATTGCTGCAGTGTCGCATACCAGTGCCACCTATCAGTGCCCATCAGTGCCACCTATCAGTGCCCATCAGTGCCGCCTATCAGTGCCCATCATCAGTGCCCGTCAGTGCCACCTCATCAGTGCCACCTTATTGGTGCCACCTCATCGGTGCCCATCAGTGCTGCCGTATCAGTGCCCGTCAGTGCAGCCATATCAGTGGCTATCAGTGCAGCCATATCAGTGCCCGTCACTGAAGAAGAAAACGTACTTATTTACAAAAATTTTTAACAGAAATGAAGAAAAACTTGTTTTTTTTCAAAATTTTCAGTCTTTTTTATTTGTTGCGAAAAAAAAAAAACGCAGAGGTGATCAAATACCACCAAAAGAAATCTCTATTTGTGGGAACAATATTATAAAAAAATTGTTTGGGTACAGTGTAGCATGACCGCGCAATTGTCATTCAAATAGCGACAGCACTGAAAGCTGAAAATTGGCCTGGGCAGGAAGGTGTCTAAGTGCCTGGTATTGAAGTGGTTAAATGTTACCTATGTGATAAGATTGGTCACCCTTATAGCTGGTGCCCTGAGGCTTTGCACAATAAGCCAGAGCTAGTGGAGGAATTCTTCTGTCTGGATAGAGAGGAGTCTGGGTTGGCGGAGGTTGTACCAGGGGATCCTAGTGTCTCTATCCCATCAGAATCTGTGTCTTTAAGGCCGGCTGTGGTGTCAGTGTCCCCCCAGTCTGTGGTCTCCCAGTCAGTGTCAGAAAGTGTGGTTGTCAAGTCTGTGTCTACACCTATTGTTTCTCCTAGTGTAGTGAAGGCAGTGGAGGGTGCTGGACCAGCATGTATGGTGGTGCCAACCCCTCCTCCTCAGCATGGCAGAAGTGTGGCTGGAGGTCAGCGGACACCGAGGGGGGATGTTGTGGAAGTCGGGGTGAATGATGTGGAGGGAGGGGGTTAATGGGGGTTTTGGAATCGCATCCTGATGGGGATTAAATCTCAAAATGTTTCTTAGCCTGGATTGTGTTTAAGTTAAGGTTCAGGGTTTGTAGTCTTTTTTTTGTTGTCATAAAAATATGTTTCTTTCTATGTTATCTTATCAGGAAACAGTTTTCTTTACTTGCTGATGTAAGCACGCTTGTTTTTGTTTAATTGTTGCTTATTTTTATGTAAATATGTTTTTTTAATAAGCTGTATGTTTGTATGATTTTTTATTATACAAAAATTTACACTCTAATGTCCCCTCCCCCACAGTCACACACTATTATTATACATTTATATACCTGTGACATGTACCGCAGTGCTGTACAGAGATCACTGAGCCAATCACATCAGTCTCTGTACAGAGGAGCTTACACTCTAATGTCCCCCCACAGTCACACACTATAATTATTGTAGCGGTACCCCCGTAGGGCCTGCTAAGTGTTGTGGCCCACCTGTCACCCTGCCCAGCCCGGCATCCATAGTTACATAGTAGGTGAGGTTGAAAAAAGACACAAGTCCAACCTATGTGTGCGATTATATGTCAGTATTACATTATAACACTGAGAAGACTCTCTAGTCCAAAGGAGAGTTGGGATTGTACCCAGCAGGTGCTGGCAGGGGCCAGCACAGAGGCGGGTTGGGATGAGGGGCAGGCACCAAAGCAGAGTAGATGGGTGACAGTCAGGAGGGGTAGAGGGGAAAGTGCAAGGGAGGCCAATCCTGGGCTGGTACATCCCAATAAGTACACTCCATTGAGTGACATTGGTGAAACCAGTCAAGGACCAGCACTGCTGGAGCTGAGGTACTCTCCTTGCTGTCGGGGGAAGAACTCCTCCAGTGAGAGTGGGGGGGAAACAAAGGGAAAGGAAAGACAGATTTTGGTGGTAGGGGACTCAATTCTTAGAAGGACAGAGAGGGCAATCTGTAACAAAGACCTGAAACGCCGAACTGTATGCTGTCTACCGGGCGCTCGGGTTTGGCACCTCATGGATCTGGTGGACAGATTACTGGGAGGGACTGTGGTAGGCGTTGACACCAATGACAAAGTCAGAGGTAGATGGAATGTCCTAAAGAATGATTTTAGGGGCTGAAACTGAGGAAAAGGACCTCCAAGGTAGTATTCTCAGGAATACTACCGGTACATCAAGCCACACCAGAAAGGCAGAGAGAGATTAGGGAAGTAAACAAGTGGCTCAGGAGCTGGTGTAGAAAAGAGGGATTTGGGTTCCTGGAGGACTGGGCCGACTTCTCAGTCAGTCACCAGTAATATAGAAGCTGCTCTGCCCTGATCCTCTTTCAATAATCCAACACAGGAATTATACAAAGAGGGTACAATTTTGTAACTAAAGGTAATATGGTAAGGTAGAATCTAGTGAGGTGTAGGGGTGAGCTTCGTGTTCGAGTCGAACCCATGTTCGACTCGAACATCGGCTGTTCGGTCGTTCGCCGAATTGCGAACGATATGGGCCGTTCGCGCCAAATTCGTGTGGCGCGTCACGGCCCATAATTCACTGCGGCATCGCAGTGCATTGCTGGCTGATGATTGGCCAAGCATGCACTATGACCCGCATGCTTGGCCAATCACAGCGCCGTCAGTAGAGAGAGCTGTAATTGGCCAAAGCCAGGGTGGCTTTGGCCAATTATGGCTCAGGGGATTTAGTACACACCCCACACTATATAAGGCCGCCTGCACGGCGGCCCTGTGTAGTGTGTGTTCCGGTGTGCTGAGAGATAGAGAGAGAGAGAGACAGTGTCATTTGATTTGAGTTAGATAGATTAGGCAGAACAGTCAGTCAGTTAGCTGCACTTACAGTGTATTGTGTATATATATGCATCCCAGGTGTTGCATATATATATATATAAACTGTATTCAGTTTAGCTAGATCCGTTCCTGTTATCTTCTATCTAGACTATTTACATTTAGTGCAGTGTGTCCTGCTCACAGTGTTCAGCTAGATCCGTTCCTGCTATTTACATTCAGTGCAGTGCGTCCTGCTCACAGTGTTCAGCTAGATCCGTTCCTGGTATTTACATTTAGTGCAGTGCGTCCTGCTCACAGTGTTCAGCTAGATCCGTTCCTGCTATTTACATTCAGTGCAGTGCGTCCTGCTCACAGTGTTCAGCTAGATCCGTTCCTGGTATTTACATTTAGTGCAGTGCGTCCTGCTCACAGTGTTCAGCTAGATCCGTTCCTGCTATTTACATTCAGTGCAGTGCGTCCTGCTCACAGTGTTCAGCTAGATCCGTTCCTGCTATTTACATTCAGTGCAGTGCGTCCTGCTCACAGTGTTCAGCTAGATCCGTTCCTGGTATTTACATTTAGTGCAGTGCGTCCTGCTCACAGTGTTCAGCTAGATCCGTTCCTGCTATTTACATTCAGTGCAGTGCGTCCTGCTCACAGTGTTCAGCTAGATCCGTTCCTGGTATTTACATTTAGTGCAGTGCGTCCTGCTCACAGTGTTCAGCTAGATCCGTTCCTGCTATTTACATTCAGTGCAGTGCGTCCTGCTCACAGTGTTCAGCTAGATCCGTTCCTGCTATATACATTTAGTGCAGTACGTCCTGCTCACAGTGTTCAGCTAGATCCGTTCCTGTTATCTTCCTACTGACAGGCAGGCTTGTCTGGTTACAGTATATAAAGCTACCTTAAGAAAATTACAGGTGTTCTTTTTGATCCTATTAGTACCACGGTCAGGCAGCTAGACTATTTACATTTAGTACAGTGCGTCCTGCTCACAGTGTTCAGCTAGATCCGTTCCTGTTATCTTCCTACTGACAGGCAGGCTTGTCTGGTTACAGTATATAAAGCTACCTGAAGAAAATTACAGGTGTTCTTTTTGATCCTATTAGTACCACGGTCAGGCAGCTAGACTATTTACATTTAGTACAGTGTGTCCTGCTCACAGTGTTCAGCTAGATCCGTTCCTGTTATCTTCCTACTGACAGGCAGGCTTGTCTGGTTACAGTATATAAAGCTACCTTAAGAAAATTACAGGTGTTCTTTTTGATCCTATTAGTACCACGGTCAGGCAGCTAGACTATTTACATTTAGTACAGTGCGTCCTGCTCACAGTGTTCAGCTAGATCCGTTCTTGCTATTTACATTCAGTGCAGTGCGTCCTGCTCACAGTGTTCAGCTAGATCCGTTCCTGGTATTTACATTTAGTGCAGTGCGTCCTGCTCACAGTGTTCAGCTAGATCCGTTCCTGCTATTTACATTCAGTGCAGTGCGTCCTGCTCACAGTGTTCAGCTAGATCCGTTCCTGCTATATACATTTAGTGCAGTACGTCCTGCTCACAGTGTTCAGCTAGATCCGTTCCTGTTATCTTCCTACTGACAGGCAGGCTTGTCTGGTTACAGTATATAAAGCTACCTTAAGAAAATTACAGGTGTTCTTTTTGATCCTATTAGTACCACGGTCAGGCAGCTAGACTATTTACATTTAGTACAGTGCGTCCTGCTCACAGTGTTCAGCTAGATCCGTTCCTGTTATCTTCCTACTGACAGGCAGGCTTGTCTGGTTACAGTATATAAAGCTACCTTAAGAAAATTACAGGTGTTCTTTTTGATCCTATTAGTACCACGGTCAGGCAGCTAGACTATTTACATTTAGTACAGTGCGTCCTGCTCACAGTGTTCAGCTAGATCCGTTCCTGTTATCTTCCTACTGACAGGCAGGCTTGTCTGGTTACAGTATATAAAGCTACCTGAAGAAAATTACAGGTGTTCTATCCCAGCTTAGTGCAGCTACAGGCCATTAGTATGTCTGGAAGGCCAAGAAGGAGAGGCAGACAGTCACAAGCCAATAAGAGAGGGCAAGCAGGCTCTGTGTCTAGTGCTGGTCGTGGAGACGGTGCATCCTCATCAGCACGTGGCCATGGGACACGCTTGGCCTTTTTTTCGGCAGCTGGCCGTGTTGAGCCGCAACATGCGGAAGACTTGGTCGAGTGGATGACCAAGCCGTCCTCATCCTCCTCATCCTCTCTCACCCATGCCCAGGGTGCTTTGTCTGGCAAAGCAGCGGCCTCTTCCCTCAGCTCAATGTCATCAGTGACTCCTTCCCTAGCTCCACCATGTCCTCATGAGGATTCCCTCGAACTGTTTGACCACAGTGTTGGGTACATGCTCCAGGAGGATGCCCAGCGTTTGGAAGGCTCTGATGATGATACTGAGCTCAATGAAGGCAGTAACATGAGCACGGACAGAGGGGGTGCCCAAGAAGGACAGCAATCTGGCAGTCATGCTCCCCCTGCTGCAGCATACTGCCAGGTTTGCTCCAGTGATGAGGAGGGAGGGGATGATGAGGTCACTGACTCAACGTGGGTGCCTGATAGGAGAGAGGAGGAGGAGGAGGAGGAGGAGGAGGAGGTGGCACATCACCAACTAGGCAGGATGCCCTCCAGGGGCCAGCCTAAGGGCAGCACATTGACTGCATCACACCCCAAAGCTCCACATGTGCAGGGCGCTGCAGTCTCTGCGCGTTATTCAAAAAGTTCTTTGGTGTGGGCCTTTTTTGAGACGAGTGCATCAGATCGCACCGCTGCTATTTGCAACATATGTCTCAAGCGTATCTCGCGTGGCCAAAACATCTCCCGCTTGGGTACCACATGCTTGACCAGACATATGTTGACCTGCCATGCAGTTCGTTGGCAAGCGTATCTAAAAGACCCACACCAAAGAACAAAGACGATCTCTCCTTGCTCCTCATCAGCTGAGATTTCCAACCCCACTAGACCTTCAGTCCTCTCTGAGACCTGCAGTGAGAGGAATGAAGGTGTAGAATTAGGTGTGTCACAGCCAAGTACTTGTGGGCAATCTGCTTTTGGTACACCGACGTCAGATTGTACCAGGCAAATTTCCCTGCCCCAGCTGCTGCACCGCCGAAAGAAGTTTGCTCCCAGCCATCCACATGCCCAGCGGTTGAATGCTAGCTTGGCAAAATTGCTAGCACTTCAACTGCTGCCTTTTCAGTTGGTAGACTCTTCCCCCTTCCGTGAGTTTGTGGAATGTGCGGTTCCTCAGTGGCAGGTACCCAAACGCCACTTTTTCTCACGGAAGGCGATTCCGGCTCTCTACCGGCATGTGGAAGGCAATGTCCATGCCTCGCTGGACAGGGCGGTCAGCGGTAAGGTGCATATTACCGCTGACTCATGGTCCAGCAGGCATGGACAGGGACGTTACTTAAGTTTCACGGCGCATTGGGTGACTCTGCTGGCAGCTGGGAAGGATGCAGGACAAGGTGCAGTAGTGTTGGAGGTTGTTCCGCCACCACGCCTCCAAAATGCTGATTGTGACACACCTCTCTCCTCCACCCCCTCCTCTTCTTCTTCCTCCATGGCCTCTTCCTCGGAACCAGCGGTGCTCCGTAGGCGTTCAAGGGGCTACGCAAGTACGCAGGCCAAAAGATGCCATGCGGTGCTTGAGCTGGTGTGCTTGGGGGACAGGAGCCACACTGGGGCAGAGGTTCTGTCAGCTCTGCAGGGGCAGGTTCAGAGGTGGTTGACGCCACGCCAACTTAAGGCAGGAATGGTGGTTTGCGACAATGGCACCAACCTCCTCTCTGCCCTCCGACAGGGACAACTGACCCATGTGCCCTGTTTGGCTCACGTCCTTAACTTGGTGGTGCAGCGGTTCTTGGGCAGGTACCCGGGCTTACAGGATGTCCTGAGGCAGGCCAGGAAAGTCTCTGTGCATTTCCGCCGGTCATATAATGCCAGTGCTCGGCTGACGGACCTCCAAAAGGAGTTTAACCTGCCCAAGAACCGCCTAATCTGTGACATGCCCACCAGGTGGAACTCGACGTTGGCCATGCTGCAGCGGCTGCACACGCAGCAGAGGGCCATCAATGAGTACCTGTGCGACTATGGCACCAGGACAGGGTCAGGGGACCTTGGTTTTTTTTCCCCACGCCAGTGGGCCATGATCAGGGATGCATGCACTGTCCTGTCACCATTCGAGGAGGCCACGAGGATGGTGAGCACTGACAGTGCATGCATCAGTGACACTGTCCCCCTTGTCCACCTGTTGGAGCACACGCTGCGTGGAATAATGGACAGGGCACTTGAGGCAGAACAGAGGCAGGAAGAGGAGGACTTCCTTAGCTCTCAAGGCCCCCTTTATCCAGACAGTGTTCCTGCGTGCCCGCCGATCACACAGGAAGAGGACGAGGAGGAGGAGGAGGAGGAGGAGGAAGATTGTGTCAGTATGGAGGTGGAGCCTGGCACTCAGCATCAGCAGTCTTTAAGGGATCAGTCCCAAGGAACACATGGACTTGTACGTGGCTGGGAGGAGGTGGCTGCGGACGTTGTTGTCCTTAGTGACCCAGAGGACTCCGGACCGAATGCCTCAGCAAACCTACGCTGCATGGCCTCCCTGATCCTGCAAAGCCTGCGTAAGGATCCTCGTATTCGTGGTATCAAGGAGAAGGACCAATACTGGCTGGCAACCCTCCTTGATCCACGTTACAAGGGTAAGGTTGCGGACCTTATCTTGCCATCGCAGAGGGAGCAGAGGATGAAACATCTTCGGGAGGCCTTGCAGAAAGGTCTGTGCAACGCGTTCCCAGAGACTGGGAGGTTACAAACTCCTGTTTCTGGACAACGTGTTGCTGAGGCTTCGGTCAGTCAAAGAAGGAGCGGTGGAGAAGGTGGCCGTCTGACCGATGCGTTCAGACAATTTTTTGGTCCGCAGCCCCAAGGTATGATCGGTTCCAGCAACCATCGCCAGCGTCTGTTTTACATGGTGCAGGAATACCTAGGGGCAAGATCAGACTTGGACACCTTTCCCACCGAAAATCCTCTGGGTTACTGGGTCTTGAGGATGGATCACTGGCCAGAGCTTGCACAGTATGCAATTGAGCTACTGGCCTGTCCTGCATCCAGCGTTCTTTCGGAACGCACATTCAGTGCTGCTGGAGGCGTGGTAACCGATCACAGGGTGCGTCTGTCCACCGACTCGGTCGATCGGCTGACCTTCATAAAAATGAATCAGTCTTGGATCACCACCAGCTACCAAGCACCTGATGCAGATGTAACCGAATAATTTTTTTTGAAATCTCAGATCCCTTCAAAGACTGCCTATGCTGATGCTGAGTGACTATCCCTGAGTAATTATCCTCTTCCTCCTCAATCATCACGCTGATAGCTTGTAAGAACATTTTTGGTTCTGGGCGCCACCACCAGTGCCTAAGGCACAATTTTTCAGCCCCTGTTTAACAGGGGCGTGTAATTACAATTTTTGATGCAATACTTTGCAGCAGGGCTTGTTCCTGCGTTTCAACTAGAGTGTCTGTGAGGGGTTGCAGTGTTGTGGCACCAGCACCAGTGCCTAAGACCCAATTTTTCTGCCCCTGTCTAACAGGGGCGTGTAATTACAATTTTTGATGCAATACTTTGCAGCAGGGCTCGTTCCTGCGTTCCAACTAGAGTGTCTGTGAGGGGTTGCAGTGTTGTGGCACCAGCACCAGTGCCTAAGGCCCAATTTTTCTGCCCCTGTCTAACAGGGGCGTGTAATTACAATTTTTGATGCAATACTTTGCAGCAGGGCTCGTTCCTGCGTTCCAACTAGAGTGTCTGTGAGGGGTTGCAGTGTTGTGGCACCAGCACCAGTGCCTAAGGCCTAATTTTTCAGCTCCTGTTCAACAGGGGCATGTAATTACAATTCTTGATCTAATATTTCACAGCAGGGCCCTGTGAGGGCTTACAGTGTTTTGGCCACAGCAACACCTAAGGCCCAAATTTCTGCTGAGTATATAGGGCAGGACCCTACTTTCAAACATCTAACTTACAAACGACTCCTACTTGCAAACGGAAGGAGACAACAGGAAGTGAGATGAAATCTACCCCTAAGGAAGGGAAATTCTCTCCTGTAAGAGTTAATATGGGAAAACAATTTCTCCTTTCCACTGATGCTTTCCAATCCTTGTTCCACAAAAAAACCCAAATTTTCAAAAAACATTTTTCATTGGGACAAAAAAGTGAGGTGAAATCTTCTGAAGAGGAGGAAAGACGCAAAACAAATGTCACAGGGGTGATAACCCTTCCCTATGTTTTCCAAAAAGCTTAGAAAAGATTTTTTGGCTGGAGCTAAACACATTAAAAATGTTCAAAATTACAAACAGATTCTACTTAACAACAAACCTACAGTCCCTGTCTTGTTTGCACCGCCTGAATACTGCTGTTCAGAGTATATAGGGACCTTTCCTTATTTTAATTTGGGTGCGGGGTTCCCCTTAATATCCATACAAGACCCAAAGGGCCTGGTAATGGACTGGGGGGTACTCATGCCGTTTGTCTCACTGATTTTCATCCATATTGCCATGACCCGACATGACATTAAACCCGCAAGCAGTTTTAAATGAGATTTTTTCCTTTAAAAATGACATTTGGTGCAGGGACTGTTCTAAACATGGGAAACACGCGTCACTTTACAGGCATACTATAGACACCCCCCAGGTACGATATTTAAAGGAATATTTCACTTTTTTTTTTTTACTTTAAGCATCATTAAAATCACTGCTCCCGAAAAAACGGCCGTTTTTAAAAGTTTTTTTTGCATTGATACATGTCCCCTGGGGTAGGACCCGGGTCCCCAAACCCTTTTTAGGACAATACCATGCAAATTAGCCTTTAAAATGAGCACTTTTGATTTCGAACGTTCGAGTCCCATAGACGTCAATGGGGTTCTAACGTTCGTGCGAACTTGCGGTCCGTTCGCGGGTTCTGGTGCGAACCGAACCGGGGGGTGTTCGGCTCATCCCTAGTGAGGTGCAACCACCTTCATAAGTTGTTTAAATGGATCTCCTTCAACTATATTAAAGGGTGCTCCCCGACTGCTATAAGTTGCCTTATAAGATGGGTAATTTTATGCATCTGTTGCCGAGACATCTCCCTTGATTTAAAGCCACTAAATTGTTGAAGCGTGGGCTGTTGTAAAGGAATGGGATGCCTCATGTCCCCTGCACAAGAAGTCCCTGGATCTCCCTTCCCCTTGTCCAGCCTTTTGGTGGTATTGGCAGTAGGAGTAGTGCTGCTGCTTGTTCTCTTTTTACTAGGTGGAGCTACGATCTCACAGCTCTAGAAATACAGGGGATTGAAAGAGTTAAAAGACCGCCTAGGGAAGGTGATGTCTTTAGGTTGCTGTGCAAGCGGGAGGTCTTTTGGATTTTCCATTTGAGAACACGTATACACAATGGGTTAAATTTTGAGTGGGATCTTACCCATTTTATGATTGACTTCCCCACAGTCTATTAGCACCTATTTCCCTCCTACTTTTTTTTGTGTGCCATTGACATTGATTCGAGACTATGCACATACTTTGGGAATATGCCAGTATCGGTCCTCATGATGTTCTAACACTTTCTTTTTAAAATCCTTTTTTTTAACATCAACTACATTGTGTGTATACATATATACAAATTCTCTATTTTGTGTAAGTTGTTGTAACTATACAATGATTTTGACTGATGTGTTGAGTTTGCTCCGCGATCAATTGGTGGATCAATTTTTTTCTGCCAGTGGATTGGACCCAACTCTTTACATCAGATTTGAGTGTAAGTACCATGTATTTTAGCCGGGTTTTCTTTGTAACACCAGCTGAGTACTACCTTTAATTGGTTAGTTTACCTGTAACCTAATGATGATACAGTAGAGCAGTATATAGGCAATTGTGGTGACTAAAAATGTACTGGATATTTAGATTAAATACGATGAGACCACAAGGGATGAACGTGGAACTAGACATTAATTGTTTCATAGATAATTATTAAAAATTGATCTTTTTTTTATTTTTTATATTTTTTGTTTTTTTTGTGTATGGAGAGATTTTTTCTTTTTTCTTTTCATGTATATTTTAAGGTTTATTTTTATTTTATTTTTATTTCTTTTTTATTTTTATTTTCATTTTTATTTTATTTTATTTTTATTTTTGATCTATTTTAATTTTTATTAATATTTTTTTATTTTTATTTTCATTTTCATCATTATTTTTTTATTCATGTTTGATTATCTCTGAATACAGTTTTGTGTTCAGATGTCCAGTTCCATTTATTATTCATTTAATATTTTCTACCATATATTTTTTTTTTTCCATATGTGTTATATAGAATGAGATTATTTTAGCTAAGGATTAAATCTGTAGGCCTATTTTAATATTTTTATGAAGAATTTATATATCGTGTATTGATTATATTAATTTTTTTATATTTGTCTTTGATGCCATAAATTGTTATTTTGTATTGATTTAAAAGTCTATAAATTGTAAAAGCGATCCAGCTGTGTGCACGGGGTGACCTGGCACGGGTATGGATGCCCAAATAGTATACCTATGTGGGAAGACACACAGGGTCAGAATACAACCATTCTGACTTCCGGGGACATTGATAGTAATAGGAACTGATAGGCAGGAATGGGTAACACATGCCAGTAGTTTAAATGGCGGCTAACCTATTCTGGTATCGCAGAACGATCACTTCCTGCTATGTGGCATGGTGATAGGATGCATTAGCAGTAGAGGGGGTATAAATTAAATGACAGACATAAACACAGCAGCTTCCTGATGACGCAAAACACTATTGTGAAATGCGTAGAGGCTACTGGGAGAAAACACACGTCACTTCCGGTCTAACGAGAATGAGGCTTGGAGTGCACGTCGAAAATACAGGGGAAGACACGCTGACACTCTTCACCCCAAACACACGGCTGGATTAGCTTGGTGCCGGCTTGGAGGCACTTTGAAATGTGAGTCTAACAGCTGTTTTTAACCTTTTTAATAAAGAGTAGAGGCATACTACACTATGGTGGCTATTTATATTTTGTATGAGTACTAATAGAGCAAGAGATACAGATATACTGCTTGGAAAGGCTGCTGGTTGATGCATTGAAACTGAGTGGTTATCCGATTAATGAACCATTTCTAAAGGTGGTGGTGTAGTCACAAAAACAGTGGAAATAGGAGCACCCAACCACCAGTGAGGGAAGATAGTATTGGAAGGTTTTGATCACTCACTGAGGCTATCCATTGTGCCTTGTTATATACAGTATTTTGTTGGGACTATTTTTATATGGACTCACTGGATTAAGTTGAATTGCCCCTAATAATATAGTACATATTCTAGCACTTTGCACTTTTTTTGATATAATTGTTTCATAATTAGTACTTGCACTTTATTGGTTTAAATCACTGGTATAATCTGTCATTTATTAGCATTATTTGTTTATTATATTTATTCAGATATTTTTTTATAGGAGCGCGGTTTAAATATTGAAGTGTGTGGATTTTGGGCACACCTACAAAATGATTGTATAATTGAATTAAGCAAATCAACTAAATAGGGATCGGGGGTGGGACACCTGTAAGGAACCCTCCATAGTAATAGAACACAAACACACATGTCCTATGGTAAAACAGAAGTGGTATGATATTAATCTACTCAGAAGTTAGCTCAATCCACATATAGTTTAGATTGTGGTGACTAGTTAATGACTAAGCGCTAACATTTGCGTGAAACCCATCTACCTTTCTGTCCCCTGCTCCATCTGTCCACCACTTGTCATATGAAGCTTCAATAAAAGGATTTTTGGAAGTGCAGCCATCCGGAATCATTTTCTTCTGAGCTGCAACTCCACTTTCCTCTCTCAGCAGCCCTGGTGTATGATGTGTGTGGAAATTATTCATTCCTGCATTGGTTAAATGCCCCAAGACCCTCCCACCGCTCACTTCCCTGCTACATAACTTGCATTTCGCTAGGCACCCGTCACCAACTGAAACAAAATGTTCCCAGATTTTGGATCGGCAGTTGCCAGTGGCCGGTAAAGAATGTTGTGCAATTTCTTCTGGCTGATGGCTTTGTGCAGCTCCCATGGCTTCAGAAGAACTTAGTGGCCTCACAATGGTGGCAGTGGCACTACTTGAATGGGAGGGAGAGTTTGGTAAAACAGTGTAAGAGGAGGGTAATGGTGACACTCTTTATGAGGGTGAGGAGGACTTGGTGAATAAGGGGACTCCTAGAACTAATAATATCCCGATAATGGTGTACTTGTAGTCCCTCATCCTCTATATTAAAATCAAGTCAAGACCTTCAAGGGTCGGACTCAAAGGTCATTCTACTTCAGCAGCCTGTTCTGCCTGGTGCCTACCTGGATATACTGAAGTACTACTTGTATGAAAACAGCTGCTGCTATCTGTTGTGATTTTGTTATTTTTACATCTGGAGGCTGAGCAATTGCCTCCTCCTCAAGCTGTAAAATCTCCATTTTTGGCTGCCTAAGGCCTCTTTCACACGAACGATCCATTCAGGTCCGCCTGTCAGTTTTTTAGGCGGACCTGAACGGACCCTCCATAGACCTCTATGGAGCGTCGGATGTCAGCGGTGACATGAGTGTAATGGAGGAAAAACCTACTCTTCCATCCGTTTTCGGATCAGGTGATGACAGACTCTACGGTCCGTCATCATCCGATCCCCCATAGGGGAGAGCGGCACAGTGTGCAGCGATGGACCTGTCATCTGCCTGCTCAGCGGGGATCCACATGAGCAAGCGGATGTTCACAGGGCGGATCATCACGGATCAGTCCCGTGTGAAAGGACCCTTAATCTATGGAGACTAAAAACATCCTTTGCAGGAACGGCCCGGCCTCTCTTGTAAAAAAGAGCCGGTATGACATTTGGCCTCTTTGTGGAAGTTGTTGTTTTTGTCACACGGAACATTTTCCTCTGTTGCTTTCCTCATGGGGAGAAGTATTATCCATTATGCAAGATTTCTATTTTTAAATAGTATTATTTACCTTTTTATATAAAAAGAAAAAAATTTAAAAAAATTGGATCAGGAAAAGAAAGGGATTGAGAAGGTGTATTATTCATTTACCAGTCCTTGCAATTGGCCGGAATTAACATGCAACAAAGATCTACTAGTCTACTACTACCACCAATATCTAGTAGATGCTGCCTGGGCTGGCCTAGTAGTGGCCAACAACAACAAAAAACAAAAACCATGCAGTGCAGACAGACAGACAAGATAATAATAAAACTACACAGTCCTACAAAACAATAACTGCAGGGAATCCTCGGAATAATAAGTAATAGGAAGATTAATTAGAAATGTATCATTTCTCTATCAATCTCTGTGTCACAAGAGAGTGACTCACAAATCCAACACCACCACACCCTGTGTAGAATGCAGTCTGACATAGGAGAAAACACAAATGGGAATATGACAGAGATATTAAAAATATAGAAATTACAGTATAGACAGAGTATGCTTAACCCCTTCAATACCGGACACTTCCCCCCCTTCCTGCCCAGGACATTTTTCAGCTTTCAGCGCTGTCACACTTTGAATGACAATTACGCGGTCATACAACACTGTACCCAAACTACATTTTTATCAATTTCTTCCCACAAATAGAGCTTTCTTGTGGTGGTATTTGATCACCATTGGGGTTTTTATTTTTTTGCTAAACAAACTAAAAAATACCGAAATTTTTGAAAAAAAAAAAAAGTTTTTCTTCGTTTGTTATAAAATTTTGTTTTCTCCTTCACTGACAAGCACAGATGAGGTGGCACTGCTGAGTTGACACTGCTAAGGTGGCACTGATGGGCACTGATGAGGAGGCACTAATATGTAGAATTGATGGGCGGCACTGATATGCACCACTGATAGGAACCGATCGGCGGCACTGATATGCACCACTGATGGGAACCGATCGGCGGCACTGATATGCTGCACTGATGGGCACTGATAGGTGGCACTGACAGGTGGCACTGACAGGTCTCACTGACAGGTGACACTGATGATGAGGTACTGATTAGCATCTGACATGGGCACTGGCAGGCGTTACTAATGGGCACTAATTGGCACTTTGATTGGCACTTTGGTGGGCACTGATTGGCAGTTGATGGGCACTGATTGGTAGTGCTGATAATCAATGCGCTGATCATCATCTCAGTCCCCCCCTCTGACAGGAGATCTGACGATCGGCTCTCCTGTCAGCGTGAAACCAAGGAAAGCCGTTTACCAGCACTTCCTGGTAACACACTGTGATCTGATGTGATTGGTCACAGCTGATCACGGGGTAAAGCGTCTCCCTCAGGGGCTCTTTACCTAGATCAGAGTTGCGGTGTGTCAGAGTGACACACAGCACCTCGGATCGGCGTGCTGCATGTCCCTGTGGGTGCACGATCGCTGCCTATCCTGCTGGACGTCATATGACACCCAGTCAGATTAACGCAATCACCGCTCGGCTGTCATTCTGCTATAGGCTGGGCGGGAAGTGGTTAATTAGAATTGAAACATAAAGAATTTCACTCTCAGTCTCTGTCACAACTTAACTCACAAATCCACAAAACAATGCCACCGGCCCCACCACATCCTGTCTGGACTCTGGATGGAATGCACTGCAGTCTGACACAGAAAAACACACAAGGGAATAAGAAACAAGCTCATTGGGGGAAGGGAAAAGCTCATTGGGGGAAGGGAAAAGCTCATTGGGGGAAGGGACAAGCTTATTGGGGAAGGGACAAGCTCATCGGGGGAAGGGAAAAACTCATTGGTGGAAAGGACAAGCTTATTGGGGAAGGGACAAGCTCATCGGGGGAAGGGAAAAGCTCATTGGGGGAAGGGATAAGCTCATCAGGGGAAGGGCCCAGCTCATTGGAGGAAAGGACAAGCTCTTCAGGGGAAGGGACAAGGTCATTGGGGGAAGGGACAAGGTCATTGGGGGAAGGGACAAGCTCATGGGGGGAAGGGCCCAGCTCATTGGGAGAAAGGACAAGCTCTTTGGGGGAAGGGACAAGCTCATTGGGGAAGGGACAAGCTTATTGGGGGAAGGGACAAGCTTATTGGGGGAAGGGACAAGCTTATTGGGGGAAGGGACAAGCTTATCGGGGGAAGGGACAAGCTTATCGGGGGAAAGGACAAGCTCTTCGGGGGAAGGGACAAGCTCATCGGGGGAAGGGACAAGCTCATTGGGGGAAGAGACAAGCTCATCGGGGGAAGGGACAAGCTCATCGGGGAAGGGACAAGCTTATTGGCCAATGACCAGAATACTCTGGAACTAACAAATCTGTTCCTTCGAATCTTCGATCAGCAAAATTTTCGTTGTTTGGTATTTTTGTTGTTTTGATTTCCGCTTTCCGGACATTCGTAATTTTACACTTTCGTCATTGTTTCTAATTTTTGTTATTTCGGATTTTTGTTGTTTTTGAATCTTTGTTTGTTATTTTCATTGTTTTGCATTTTTGTTATGTCTTTTCGTTGTTTCTAATTTTCATTCTTTTGCATTTTCGTTCTTTTCGATAATTCGTTTTTGTTCTAATTTGTAGTAAAACTTTCATTCATTCGGATATTACGAATTAACGAATATGCCAAATTTAGATAAAAAACAAATTCAGAATGAAACGAATTGCACATGTCTAATCTCTAGCCTCTCATCTGCTAACAAAGCCGGCCTGACCTGGTCAAGATGTATTAGTTGCGGCAGTAACAGTTGTGATCGATTTGCTAAGACCTTGGTAAAGATTTTTATATCATCTCCTATTAAGGAGATGGTTGTGTAATTGGTGTGAAGGGAGGGGTCTTTTTCTGTTTTTTGGGAATGTGGAAGTGGAATATGTGCCTCCAGAGTTTTGCTTCGGAAAGATGGAGCCATTTGCAATAAAGTTAAATATCCTCATCAAGAAAGGAGTATGAGTAGGGGCAAAAAGTTTATAGAATTTAGGAGTAAAGCCATCGGGACCCGGACTTTTACCAGCGTTGATATTAACAATGAACAATGGATATTAACAGTGACCTCTTCTTCAGTAAATGTGGTTTCTAAGTCATCGATCGTGTCTGCACCCAAAGTAGATAGTTAGATTATTATCCCTAATGAGGTTCCTGAATATGTGAAATAAAAGTCAAAGTCTTTTGTGGGTGTATGGACCGAGCCAGCGACTTTACACATTTATCAATAAATTTGTATGGATGTAGTGCAAATTTATTTGTGAACGTACAAGCAGAGGACTCGTATTAATCACACAGTTGCGTTCAGGCAGAGACGACCTCTAGAAGCATTTTTCCCGAATGTGAGCGCTTATGTTCAGCTTCCAGGGTCCTAAGGTTTTGGACCACAGATGCAGGGCCGGTACAAGGGGGGGTGCCTTGGGTGGAGTGTGGGAGGGGTGGGGTGCCCTGGGTGGAGTGTGGGAGGGGGCGGGTGCCCTGGGTGGAGTGTGGGAGGGGGAGTGTGGGAGGGGGCGGGTGCCCTGGGTGGAGTGTGGGAGGGGGAGTGTGGGAGGGGGCGGGTGCCCTGGGTGGAGTGTGGGAGGGGCAGGTGCCCTGGGTGGAGTGTGGGAGCCCTGGGTGGAGTGTGGGAGGTGTGGGTGCCCTGGGAGGAGTGTGGGAGGGGGAGTGTGGGAGGGGGTGGGTGCCCTGGGTGGAGTGTGGGCAGGGGAGTATGGGAAGGGGTGGGTGCAGTGTGGGAGGGGCAGGTGCCCTGGGTGGAGTGTGGGTGCCCTGGGTGGAGTGTGGGAGGGGCAGGTGCCCTGGTTGGAGTGTGGGAGGGGGTGGGTGCCCTGGGTGGAATGTAGGAGGGGCGGGTGCCCTGGGTGGAGTGTGGGAGGGGGCGGGTGCCCTTGGTGGAGTGTGGGAGGGGGCGGGTGCCCTTGGTGGAGTGTGGGAGGGGGTGGGCGCCCTTGGTGGAGTGTGGGAGGGGGTGGGCGCCCTGGGTGGAGTGTGGGAGGGGGCGGGTGCCCTGGGTGGAGTGTGGGAGGGGGCTGTGCCCTGGGTGGAATGTGGGAGGGGCGGGTGCCCTGGGTGGAATGTGGGAGGGGGCAGGTGCCCTTGGTGGAGTGTGGGAGGGGGCGAGTGGAGTGTGGTAGGGGCAGGCGCCCTGGGTGGAATGTGGGAGGGGGCGGGTGCCCTGGGTGGAATGTGGGAGGGGGTGGGTGCCCTGTGTGGGAGAGGGGGGAGGGGCAGGCACCCTGGGTGGAGTGTGGGAATGGCAGGTGACCTGGGTGGAGTGTGGGAGAGGGGGTGCCCTGGGTGGAGTGTGGGAGGGGCAGGCACCCTGGGTGGAGTGCGGGAGGGGCGGGCACCCTGGGTGGAGTGGCACTTTGCCGGCTGTTTGGCAGCGCTGCCCATTGATTTCAATGGGCAGGGGTGCTGTAGGAGGTGTGTGTACCCCGCTCCTACAGTGCCTCAAAGATGCTGCTTGCAGGAGTTTTTTTGGTGTCCTGCCAGCGCAGCACTCCAGTGTGAAAGCACTCGGGATATCACATTGGAGTGACAGGAGAGGCTCTTTACAGGCACTCTGCAGACACTATTTTTAGCGCTATAGCGCCTGTAAAGTGCCTCAGTGTGAAAGCAGCCTAAAAAAAGTCCTGCAAGAAGCATCTTTGCAGCGATGTAGGAGCAGAGTATACACTGCTCCTAAAGCGCCCCTGCCCATTATCCAAACAAAAGAACTGCTCCAGGTGAGAGAGGAAGCCTAATGATATCTCAGGTGCCCGCCTCGGATCGCCTCCGCATACGATCAACACTGAAGAAATGGCTGCACTCCAAGATCCATCAAAATTCTTATTTAATAGAAGAACATCCCAAGTGTTACAGACAGTTCAAATGGTAGATGCGTTTCACACACTAATGCCCTGTACACACGGTCGGATTTTCCGATGGACAATGTCCGATCGGAGCGTGTTGTCGGAAATTCCGACCGTGTGTGGGCTCCATCGGACATTTTCCATCGGATTTTCCGACACACAAAGTTGGACAGCAGGAGATAAAATTTTCCGACAACAAAATCCGATCGCGTCAATTCCGACCGTGTGTGGCCTGTTCCGACGCACAAAGTGCCACGCATGCTCAGAAGAAATTCCGACACGGGACAGCTCGTTCTGGTAAACTTAGCGTTCGGAATGGATACAGCACTTTCGTCACGCTGCAATGTAAAAAATGGTTTAATACAGCGCACTCTCTTCTTCTTTATAATGTGACAAGAATTAAGTAGTTTTGCTGCTCATATTCACACACACTTCTCACAAACTTTTATTTGTGTTTTTTTAGTGGTATTCCCTCAATATATTGTTATTAGTTGTCACATCTGACAGTTTTATATTTTTTATGTTTTTTTTTTTTTTGTTTTTAAGCCTTTTTTTTTCTTTAATGTTTGTATTTTTTCCAAGGCTGATCTTTGTTCAATGTTATTTTTATTTTTACTCCAGAATATTTTTGTGTGTGTTTTGTGTGTCAAGTTACCCCAACACCATTGATATCTTTTATTATTTAATCTCCATGAGATTTTTTGTTGTTGGTGTCCCTTGTTCATTTCACATTGTATATTTGCAATGTACCTGAATCCTCACAAACAAACCATCATTTTTGAAGTAAAACACATAGGAGAGTATAATTCAAAACAAAAATCCTTTATTAAGGTATCAGAACCAAACAAAGAGGAAGGCAACACTGGATCAACATGAGAAATTAGTGAAGCCTGGGACCCCCACGGCAGACATCAATTCTTCAACCTCAAAATTGGTGGCCTGAGGAGTCCATATATAAGGGAGGGCAGTCTGGTCCGGGATTCACAGAGATCGGGATAGCAGCAGATGACATCGGTGTCCCCAGGCTGTGGTACCACAAGAGGCTGCATTTTTTGGCCGACCAGACTGGATCCAGGGTCCTCACTCTCTGGTCTTCCTTTCACACTTCCTTCCGGGCTGTGGCTGTGCAGTTGTAGATGTGACATGAGGAGTAGTAGGACCTGGAGGAGGAGGAGGACTGGGGGGACCTGGAGGAGGACTGGGGGGGCCTGGAGGAGAGGGAGGAGGACCTGCAGGAGGAGGAGGAGGACCATCACAAAGGTGTGTGTCAGGTGTAATTTGGGCCCTCATACCTTTCTCCAGAGCCTCTGATATGAGGGCCTCACACATGGCTTGTTGGCCCTCCTCCATCCTCTGCATTTTATATGCAATGAATGCACCAATGTTCTCCTGCCTGGTGTGGGGTGCTCCCAGGACCTCTGTAGCCCTACAAAAAAATCTGATAGCCGCCTCCTCTAGGGTACTCCTCCTACTGCCACTTTCTGTTTTCACCGGGGGTGGAGGGACCTGCACATCAGCCAGCCGGCTCGGCCCGGCCACCTCCTGGCTGAGACTTCCCTGTGTATGAAAAAGGGACATGGTTGTAATGTTTTGCATCATCAATCACAATCCTAAATTAGTACTCCCAACTAACATCTAGTTAACATCATTGATTGGACAAGCAGAAATATTTAGAGGAATGCTATACCTGGCTCAATCTGGGCTCCTCCACATGTGGCCTGGAAGGCCCAGGTTGGGCATCAGAAGCCTCAGCCGGACGGGAAGGAAGTGTGGAAGGAAGACTTGAGAGGGATGGCCTGGGTTCAGTCTGGCCTGCCAGAAAATGCAGCCTGTCGTAGTACAACATCCTGGGGACATAGATGTCATCTGCTGCTCCGGATCTCTGTGAATCCAGGACTTTCCTGCGCTCCCTCAGATATGTGATCCTCAGGCCACCAATGAAGATCTTTAAATAGGTGATGTCTGCCGTGGGGATCACCTGCTTCACAATTTCACACAATTGCTCCAGTGCTGCCTTCCTCTTTGCTTGGTTCTTGTAATGGGGGTGGTTAATCTCCCACAGACAGGGCAGCTCCCTTAGCATATCAATGAATAGTGACATGAAGTCAGTATCTTCTTTCAGTACCATGTCCATGTTCACTGCAAGACACAACACAAGACAAAGCCTAATGTCAGACCAAACTCTCCTAATCTTGTTACAATATAGGCCTCAATCTATAGAAGCAGTATAGGCCCAAGTTTGTCTCTTACCTTCGTTCTTACGATCGCCGCGTTCAATGCTCCTTCCTCCGCTCACAGATCAAACGTAATACGCACGTGTGTTACGCTTTATATACACTGCGCATGCGTGTAACTCCGCCCGCCCCTGACGTTCTTTCTAGTGTATTCCCCGCCCCTTTTCGTTCGGCGCAGTGGGTGAAGAGCATGATGGCGGACATACAGCAGGTGCGGGCTAATTGTAGCAACGAGGAGGAGGAGGAGGAGGAAAGGGCGGATCCAGGCACGTCCCGATCCAGAAGGAGACGTTTTAAGGCCACAAATATGTCGTTTGGGGAGATGTTGGAGATGGTCGACATCATGAGGAAGTCCGACTATGATGGAAAATATGGGCCTTACCCCCACCCCAACATCCGAAAGGCCAAAATCATGGCGAAAGTGGTCAGGAGTCTAGAGCGGAATTTCGGGGTACGAAGGTCTAAAGATCAGCTCAGGAAGCGGTGGTCGGACCTGAAGTTGAGAGAGCCAGAGCAGTACCGAAAGATCCAGAGAATGCTGCAAAAAAGTAAGTAGTTGTGCTGTGTTCCTATTCTTTCTGTCTTTATTACGTTCGTTCTGCTCCATATGCTTTGATTAGTTGTAACGTTTCCAAAGGTCAACTTTAATGTTCATGGGCACATTATTCGTTCGTATCAAACATTTTTCTTTCGGCCTCTAGAACACCATTGTTTAGGCCATATGCATTTTCACACATTTTTGGGGGCCTACTTGGATGCCAAATATTTGTTTGTGTAGATGGGTTTGTTACTAGAATGAAATGCAAACTAGATTGTGTGTAAGGAGAGGACACTGAGCAGCTGTTTTCACATCTGGACACTGGAGCACTAGTGTGGGACACAAGAACACCGTTTTTATTAGGGGGGGGCACACAGGTGCTCCAGTGTATACTATAGGGGGGGCTACATCTGTGAAGCTTTTACCAAACAGGTAAAGTATTGCAGCTTGACAAAGGCCAATAAAAAATATACATCTTGGAACTCGGCTAAAATAGATAATTGTACCCCACTTCCAAGCAATGTTTCCTATTTCTAGTTCTGCCATCAAATATCTGTGTGCTAATTATACCATTTTTGTTTTACATAGGGGAGAAAAGACTCGGAGGACACCCCTCATCCCAGGAGACCAGAGACCCCCCACCTCTGGAAGAAGGGGAAATAACACCAACCCAAGAAGAAGAGCAGGAGGAAGAAGAAGACGTGGTGGAGATTGGCACCACAACAGGTGAGTGTCTGCGACCACAGGCTCAGGTAAAAGAGATGGCTGGTGGCAGATTTTTGAGACCTTTTTTTTTGTTCTTTATCTCTTTTTAGGTGATCGTGATGTGAGGGAGAGAGAACGCTTTACATCTGAAAGTGCCCAGATACTGATCGGGGAGATCATGGGATGTAATCTCGAATTGCACAACATACAGCAACAAATCAGTGATGTTATTAAAAAAAATAATAACATCATTGATGTTTTGGGGCGAATTTAAACCCCACAAAATCACTTGTTTTATTGTGGTCCAATCTTTTAAAATTTTTTTCAATGTTTTGAAAAGCCAAATTTGGAGGATGCACACAGTGTGCCAACATGTGCTATCTGCCATCACGGGAGATCAATGGACGCGTTTTGGGGGGGCAACCCCTTCCTCAATTATAAAGTAGCGTTGAGGAATGGCTTGCTCCCCCCAAACATGTCCCTTGATCCCCCATGATGGCAGATAGCACATGTTGACATTTGTAAATTGGTGTGCATCTTCCAAATTTGGCTTTTCCAGGGGTGATTTCCCCCCATCTGAACGCTATATCAAACCCAGTTCCTAAATACTGATGTCTGATATAGCCTTCAGGTTTTACCTAATGTGAACTTTGTAAGTTCAAGTTTTTTGGCTTTCTTGTTGGTTTTACACAGGCCTGTTTTATCTGAAATGGATATTTTGATTTTTCATAATGCTACTGAAAACATTGTTATACAACAAACATGTTGGTTTGTTTTAAAAACCTTTCGTAAATGCACATGTGATTGTGCAGCTATAAAAAAGTGGCTTAATCAAGAATGTGTGGATTATTGTCTCAACACTACAACACTTTTGGGGTGATGTAATTGCTCTTTTATGCAAAAATGGGGGTTATTTCCTAAGGGAAAATACACTTTGCACTACAAGTGCAGGTTCAGTGCAGTTGCAAGTGCACTTGTAGTGAAATGTGTTTTTGCATTTAGGAATTACCAGCCAACACAGTTTTTTATAAGGTTACCCAATCACGACATTTTCTGCACTCAACACATTTCTGTCAGGGTCAGCTAAAAGAAACACAAGCAGTAAATGTCCACAAAGAATTTTTTTGGGTTGGTTTTTATTTTAAAAAGTTTTCACAGATTGTCTGGCATATTGATAGCCCCCCTACCCGCAAAGAACTCCAGGTAGCGTAACCGGACATCACGGGCACTCAGGGAGGGCAAGCCAGGACGGCCACTTTCAAGCGCCGTCAGTGTTGATGGATTTGGATTTCCGGCCTCAGGCCCAACTGAGCCAGCATAGTTTGCTGAATGTTTTCTTAAAAAATTATGGAGAACACAGCAGGCAAGTATTATATGGTTCAGTTTATACTCCGCCATATGGATGGGTGTCAGAAATAATCGGAACCGGCTGGCCAGGATTCCAAATGTGTTCTCCACCACTCTTCGGGCTCTGGCCAGCCGGTAATTAAAAACCCTCTGTTCCGGGGTGAGGGTCCTCATCGGGAATGGCCGCATCAGGTGGTCCCCCAGCGCAAATGCTTCATCAGCAACGAACACAAATGGGAGACCTTCAACATTGTCCTCTGGAGGTGGCAAGTCCAAGCTGCCATTCTGGAGACGCCTGTAGAACTCCGTCTGGGCGATCACTCCACCATCGGACATCCGGCCATTCTTCCCCACGTCCACATACAAGAAGTCGTAATTAGCCGACACCACCGCCAACATCACTATACTATTAAACCCCTTGTAATTATAATAGTACGACCCCGAGTTGGGTGGTGGGACGATGTGGACGTGTTTCCCATCAATTGCCCCTCCGCAGTTAGGAAAGTCCCACAGCTGGGCAAAGTGGGAGGCCACAGTCTGCCATTCCTGTGGCGTGGAAGGAAACTGTTGAGGAAAAAACAATAAACATTACTATTTTTTCACAGAAACCTGGCAAGCAGATTAGACACAAACATTATGGGTCAACCTCCAGATAGCATTTATTAAGGGGAATTTAACAACAACAAAGTATAAGGTACACCTATCATATCCCCCCCTCTCATGGACCATTTCTAACATTATAGGGGGGGGGACTCTTGGACAGGTAACCCTCTTCACTTCATTGAGAGATGAATGCCTAAATACAGGGTATTACTTGGAACAGCCCCTCCTTAGTTACACTATTGGCAGCCCACTGGACAGGTAAGAAGTGTCATAATACAAAGATATAAATACACACTGTACACATTTGAGCACATTTGTACATTCTGCTATTACCTATCAAGATCATAATAGGATACAAGAACTTTAAACAGTACCATTGGAAAGTATACAGGCAGGCCCTTGCACTACATGCTTTGGGGAATTCATCCATAAATCTGACCAGTAAAGAGGTGGGTATAGTGTGTATGGGTTTGGCAAAGTCAGCAGATAGATGATTGAGGATAGAGAATTGGGATCAGCTGACTTAGCAGTTGGGGGGAGGGAGGGTTACAAAAAAATTTGGGGACACCACAAAAAAAGCCTCTGGCCCTCTGCCTGAATTTAAATCAAAAATAACATTTCAAAACATTTTAGGGGGTGTTTGGGGTAAAGCACTACTATGGAGCTGATAAAATACATTGTTAAGTAACTACATGAGGTGAATATAGGGCAGGAGACACCATGCTGGAGAGGTTATTGAAGGTCAAATATGTATGAAGGACATAAAATAATAATTACATAAAAATCCAGCATGCATGAGGACAAAGGGGACATTCACAGCATATTACAATCATGGTAATTAGGGAATGAGGAAAGAAATACAATATATTATCAAACATTCAATACAATAAAATGTGATATTAAAGGATAAAAATCTTACCTTCATATACTCCTTCTGCAGGACCTGTATGATGGCAGAACAGGTCTCTGGGATAATGATCCCCAGAGCCTGGGGGGAGATGCCTGTCGAGAACTTGAGGTCCTGCAGGCTTCTCCCTGTCGCCAAATACCGCAAGGTAGCGACCAACCTCTGCTCTGGAGTGATGGCTTGCCTCATGCAGGTATCCTGCCTGCTGATATAGGGGGTCAGCGAAGCCAACAAATGGTGAAATACGGGGTCCGTCATCCTGAGAAAGTTCCTGAAATCATCAGGATTATTCTCACGGATCTCACGGAGCAAAGGCATATGAGAGAACTGGTCACGCTGAAGCAACCAATTCTTGGTCCATGAACTCCTCCCCACCCTGTTCATGGACTGGACTTGTGTCAAGGTCAGGACCCCAACACCAAGCCCCCGCACAGCACGAACTCTACGAGGAGTACGCATACGAAACATGGCTAGAAAACGGTCGGCTGCTCAGAACGAAGTAACAGAACGCACTGAAGAACAGCAAGGCCTGTGAAGAGCGACCTGAAAAACAGCAACGAGCGGACAAGATCGCACAGAAAACTCCAATACGAACTGACTGCACGCACTGAAGAGCAGATACAAACCCACAAGCACAAACTGAACGGCAGAAAACGATCTGAAAGCCACGAGTCTGAAAAAGCGCGAATCGTCTCTCACCAAACTTTTACTAACACGAGATTAGCAAAAGGAGCCCAAAGGGTGCTGCGCTTGGTTCTGAACTGGCCTTTTCTAGTCTCGTCGTACGTGCTTGACGTCACCGCGTTCTTGGCGATCGGAAATTCCGACAACTTTGTGCGATCGTGTGTAGGCAAAACAAGTTTGAGCCAACATCCGTAGGAAAAAATCCTAGGATTTTGTTGTCGGAATGTCCGAACAAAGTCCGGGGCATAACAGGTGCACTTATTCATTACCTAAAATCAACCTGAAATCAATGGGCAGTGCCGCCGAACCGCCAGCAAAGTGCTGTTGCAGCGGTGCTTTGCGGGCACTTTTTACCCCCGCTAGCGGCTGAAAAAGGGTTAAAAGCGCCCCGCTAGTGGCTGAATAGCTCAGCTAAAACGACAGTAAAGCACCGCTAAAAATAATGGCGCTTTACCGCCGACACCCCCAACGGCCCAGTGTGAAAGCAACCATAGATGTATTCCACACACATATGGCTTTTTACAAGATATAATGTGTACATTTATGTATCACCTCACAAGTCCCAGTATATTCCTAACCTAATAAAAGATCTGAAGATAAACAGTAGGGATGAGCCGAACACCCCCCGGTTCGGTTCGCACCAGAACCCGCGAACGGACCGCAAGTTCGCACGAACGTTAGAACCCCATTGACGTCTATGGGACTCGAACGTTCGAAATCAAAAGTGTTCATTTTAAAGGCTAATTTGCATGGTATTGTCCTAAAAAGGGTTTGGGGACCCGGGTCCTACCCCAGGGGACATGTATCAATGCAAAAAAAACTTTTAAAAACGGCCGTTTTTTCGGGAGCAGTGATTTTAATGATGCTTAAAGTAAAAAAAAAAAAGTGAAATATTCCTTTAAATATCGTACCTGGGGGGTGTCTATAGTATGCCTGTAAAGTGACGCGTGTTTCCCATGTTTAGAACAGTCCCTGCACCAAATGTCATTTTTAAAGGAAAAAATCTCATTTAAAACTGCTTGCGGGTTTAATGTCATGTCGGGTCATGGCAATATGGATGAAAATCAGTGAGACAAACGGTGGATCAAGAAGGGTTGCCATTACCAGGCCCTTTGGGTCTTGTATGGATATTAAGGGGAACCCCGCACCCAAATTAAAATAAGGAAAGGTCCCTATATACTCTGAACAGCAGTATACAGGCGGTGCAAACAAGACAGGGACTGTAGGTTTGTTGTTAAGTAGAATCTGTTTGTAATTTTGAACATTTTTAACTTGTTTAGCTCCAGCCAAAAAATCTTTTCTAAGCTTTTTGGAAAACATAGGGAAGGGTTATCACCCCTGTGACATTTGTTTTGCGTCTTTCCTCCTCTTCAGAAGATTTCACCTCACTTTTTTGTCCCAATGAAAAATGTTTTTTGAAAATTTGGGTTTTTTTGTGGAACAAGGATTGGAAAGCATCAGTGGAAAGGAGAAATTGTTCTCCCATATTAACTCTTACAGGAGAGAATTTCCCTTCCTAGGGGTAGATTTCATCTCACTTCCTGTTGTCTCCTTCCGTTTGCAAGTAGGAGTCGTTTGTAAGTTAGATGTTTGAAAGTAGGGTCCTGCCCTATATACTCAGCAGAAATTTGGGCCTTAGGTGTTGCTGTGGCCACAACACTGTAAGCCCTCACAGGGCCCTGCTGTGAAATATTAGATCAAGAATTGTAATTACATGCCCCTGTTGAACAGGAGCTGAAAAATTAGGCCTTAGGCACTGGTGCTGGTGCCACAACACTGCAACCCCTCACAGACACTCTAGTTGGAACGCAGGAACGAGCCCTGCTGCAAAGTATTGCATCAAAAATTGTAATTACACGCCCCTGTTAGACAGGGGCAGAAAAATTGGGCCTTAGGCACTGGTGCTGGTGCCACAACACTGCAACCCCTCACAGACACTCTAGTTGGAACGCAGGAACGAGCCCTGCTGCAAAGTATTACATCAAAAATTGTAATTACACGCCCCTGTTAAACAGGGGCTGAAAAATTGTGCCTTAGGCACTGGTGGTGGCGCCCAGAACCAAAAATGTTCTTACAAGCTATCAGCGTGATGATTGAGGAGGAAGAGGATAATTACTCAGGGATAGTCACTCAGCATCAGCATAGGCAGTCTTTGAAGGGATCTGAGATTTCAAAAAAAATTATTCGGTTACATCTGCATCAGGTGCTTGGTAGCTGGTGGTGATCCAAGACTGATTCATTTTTATGAAGGTCAGCCGATCGACCGAGTCGGTGGACAGACGCACCCTGTGATCGGTTACCACGCCTCCAGCAGCACTGAATGTGCGTTCCGAAAGAACGCTGGATGCAGGACAGGCCAGTAGCTCAATTGCATACTGTGCAAGCTCTGGCCAGTGATCCATCCTCAAGACCCAGTAACCCAGAGGATTTTCGGTGGGAAAGGTGTCCAAGTCTGATCTTGCCCCTAGGTATTCCTGCACCATGTAAAACAGACGCTGGCGATGGTTGCTGGAACCGATCATACCTTGGGGCTGCGGACCAAAAAATTGTCTGAACGCATCGGTCAGACGGCCACCTTCTCCACCGCTCCTTCTTTGACTGACCGAAGCCTCAGCAACACGTTGTCCAGAAACAGGAGTTTGTAACCTCCCAGTCTCTGGGAACGCGTTGCACAGACCTTTCTGCAAGGCCTCCCGAAGATGTTTCATCCTCTGCTCCCTCTGCGATGGCAAGATAAGGTCCGCAACCTTACCCTTGTAACGTGGATCAAGGAGGGTTGCCAGCCAGTATTGGTCCTTCTCCTTGATACCACGAATACGAGGATCCTTACGCAGGCTTTGCAGGATCAGGGAGGCCATGCAGCGTAGGTTTGCTGAGGCATTCGGTCCGGAGTCCTCTGGGTCACTAAGGACAACAACGTCCGCAGCCACCTCCTCCCAGCCACGTACAAGTCCATGTGTTCCTTGGGACTGATCCCTTAAAGACTGCTGATGCTGAGTGCCAGGCTCCACCTCCATACTGACACAATCTTCCTCCTCCTCCTCCTCCTCCTCCTCGTCCTCTTCCTGTGTGATCGGCGGGCACGCAGGAACACTGTCTGGATAAAGGGGGCCTTGAGAGCTAAGGAAGTCCTCCTCTTCCTGCCTCTGTTCTGCCTCAAGTGCCCTGTCCATTATTGCACGCAGCGTGTGCTCCAACAGGTGGACAAGGGGGACAGTGTCACTGATGCATGCACTGTCAGTGCTCACCATCCTCGTGGCCTCCTCGAATGGTGACAGGACAGTGCATGCATCCCTGATCATGGCCCACTGGCGTGGGGAAAAAAACCAAGGTCCCCTGACCCTGTCCTGGTGCCATAGTCGCACAGGTACTCATTGATGGCCCTCTGCTGCGTGTGCAGCCGCTGCAGCATGGCCAATGTCGAGTTCCACCTGGTGGGCATGTCACAGATTAGGCGGTTCTTGGGCAGGTTAAACTCCTTTTGGAGGTCCGTCAGCCGAGCACTGGCATTATATGACCGGCGGAAATGCACAGAGACTTTCCTGGCCTGCCTCAGGACATCCTGTAAGCCCGGGTACCTGCCCAAGAACCGCTGCACCACCAAGTTAAGGACGTGAGCCAAACAGGGCACATGGGTCAGTTGTCCCTGTCGGAGGGCAGAGAGGAGGTTGGTGCCATTGTCGCAAACCACCATTCCTGCCTTAAGTTGGCGTGGCGTCAACCACCTCTGAACCTGCCCCTGCAGAGCTGACAGAACCTCTGCCCCAGTGTGGCTCCTGTCCCCCAAGCACACCAGCTCAAGCACCGCATGGCATCTTTTGGCCTGCGTACTTGCGTAGCCCCTTGAACGCCTACGGAGCACCGCTGGTTCCGAGGAAGAGGCCATGGAGGAAGAAGAAGAGGAGGTGGTGGAGGAGAGAGGTGTGTCACAATCAGCATTTTGGAGGCGTGGTGGCGGAACAACCTCCAACACTACTGCACCTTGTCCTGCATCCTTCCCAGCTGCCAGCAGAGTCACCCAATGCGCCGTGAAACTTAAGTAACGTCCCTGTCCATGCCTGCTGGACCATGAGTCAGCGGTAATATGCACCTTACCGCTGACCGCCCTGTCCAGCGAGGCATGGACATTGCCTTCCACATGCCGGTAGAGAGCCGGAATCGCCTTCCGTGAGAAAAAGTGGCGTTTGGGTACCTGCCACTGAGGAACCGCACATTCCACAAACTCACGGAAGGGGGCAGAGTCTACCAACTGAAAAGGCAGCAGTTGAAGTGCATGTGGATGGCTGGGAGCAAACTTCTTTCGGCGGTGCAGCAGCTGGGGCAGGGAAATTTGCCTGGTACAATCTGACGTCGGTGTACCAAAAGCAGATTGCCCACAAGTACTTGGCTGTGACACACCTAATTCTACACCTTCATTCCTCTCACTGCAGGTCTCAGAGAGGACTGAAGGTCTAGTGGGGTTGGAAATCTCAGCTGATGAGGAGCAAGGAGAGATCCTCTTTGTTCTTTGGTGTGGGTCTTTTAGATACGCTTGCCAACGAACTGCATGGCAGGTCAACATATGTCTGGTCAAGCATGTGGTACCCAAGCGGGAGATGTTTTGGCCACGCGAGATACGCTTGAGACATATGTTGCAAATAGCAGCAGTGCGATCTGATGCACTCGTCTCAAAAAAGGCCCACACCAAAGAACTTTTTGAATAACGCGCAGAGACTGCAGCGCCCTGTAATTTTCTTAAGGTAGCTTTATATACTGTAACCAGACAAGCCTGCCTGTCAGTAGGAAGATAACAGGAACGGATCTAGCTGAACACTGTGAGCAGGACACACTGTACTAAATGTAAATAGTCTAGCTGCCTGACCGTGGTACTAATAGGATCAAATAGAACACCTGTAATTTTCTTAAGGTAGCTATATATACTGTAACCAGACAAGCCTGCCTGTCAGTAGGAAGATAACAGGAACGGATCTAGCTGAACACTGTGAGCAGGACGCACTGCACTAAATGTAAATAGTCTAGCTGCCTGACCGTGGTACTAATAGGATCAAATAGAACACCTGTAATTTTCTTCAGGTAGCTTTATATACTGTAACCAGACAAGCCTGCCTGTCAGTAGGAAGATAACAGGAACGGATCTAGCTGAACACTGTGAGCAGGACGTACTGCACTAAATGTATATAGCAGGAACGGATCTAGCTGAACACTGTGAGCAGGACGCACTGCACTGAATGTAAATAGCAGGAACGGATCTAGCTGAACACTGTGAGCAGGACGCACTGCACTAAATGTAAATACCAGGAACGGATCTAGCTGAACACTGTGAGCAGGACGCACTGCACTGAATGTAAATAGCAGGAACGGATCTAGCTGAACACTGTGAGCAGGAATGTAAATAGTCTAGCTGCCTGACCGTGGTACTAATAGGATCAAAAAGAACACCTGTAATTTTCTTAAGGTAGCTTTATATACTGTAACCAGACAAGCCTGCCTGTCAGTAGGAAGATAACAGGAACGGATCTAGCTGAACACTGTGAGCAGGACGTACTGCACTAAATGTATATAGCAGGAACGGATCTAGCTGAACACTGTGAGCAGGACGCACTGCACTGAATGTAAATAGCAGGAACGGATCTAGCTGAACACTGTGAGCAGGACGCACTGCACTGAATGTAAATAGCAGGAACGGATCTAGCTGAACACTGTGAGCAGGACGCACTGCACTGAATGTAAATACCAGGAACGGATCTAGCTGAACACTGTGAGCAGGACGCACTGCACTGAATGTAAATAGCAGGAACGGATCTAGCTGAACACTGTGAGCAGGACGCACTGCACTAAATGTAAATACCAGGAACGGATCTAGCTGAACACTGTGAGCAGGACGCACTGCACTGAATGTAAATAGCAGGAACGGATCTAGCTGAACACTGTGAGCAGGACGCACTGCACTAAATGTAAATAGCAGGAACGGATCTAGCTGAACACTGTGAGCAGGACGCACTGCACTAAATGTAAATAGCAGGAACGGATCTAGCTTAACACTGTGAGCAGGACGCACTGCATTAAATGTAAATAGTCTAGATAGAAGATAACAGGAACGGATCTAGCTAAACTGAATACAGTGTATATATATATATGCAACACCTGGGATGCATATATATACACAATACACTGTAAGTGCAGCTAACTGACTGACTGTTCTGCCTAATCTATCTAACTCAAATCAAATGACACTGTCTCTCTCTCTCTCTATCTCTCAGCACACCGGAACACACACTACACAGGGCCGCCGTGCAGGCGGCCTTATATAGTGTGGGGTGTGTACTAAATCCCCTGAGCCATAATTGGCCAAAGCCACCCTGGCTTTGGCCAATTACAGCTCTCTCTACTGACGGCGCTGTGATTGGCCAAGCATGCGGGTCATAGTGCATGCTTGGCCAATAATCAGCCAGCAATGCACTGCGATGCCGCAGTGAATTATGGGCCGTGACGCGCCACACGAATTTGGCGCGAACGGCCCATATCGTTCGCAATTCGGCGAACGACCGAACAGCCGATGTTCGAGTCGAACATGGGTTCGACTCGAACACGAAGCTCATCCCTAATAAACAGTAATGAATGTGATTGCATAATGGAGCCAACTCCAGGAAAGTAAGTAAAAGTGCATCCTTTCAGTGTATGTGTTTGGGGGAGGGGGGAGAAATGGCTTCTTTCACTTACCTGAGCCCAGGTTCACATTTATGCGATGCGGGAACCAGTGTGATTCCAGTGCCAGCTTCCCGCATTGCATCTCTCTGCCCTCTGCGAACAGCTGTGGGTGTCAATACATTGTTAATGACACCCCCAGATCGGTGCCCAGATTGCGGTGTGAACTATGAACTCACACAGGAATTGGATCGCATTGGTGAGGACACCCAGTGAGATCCGATTCTAGTGCAGGGAAAAAAGCCCCTGTGAATCCAATGTGAGTTCAGCCATACAACTGTATACAACTGTATGTCTGAACTGGCATTGCACAGACAGGGCATGTGATGGGCACCTGTGGTGCGGAGCGAATCACATGCCGTGTCTGTTTGCACAAGTGAGAAGCCGGGCTTATTCCATTTTCCAGCCAGCTCCAGTGCTCTTTTCCCCCACACACAGCCTTGACATCACATACCATAGAGGGACATTAACCACTTGCCGACTGCCTCACGCCTATATACGTGATCAGAGCGGCACGAGCAGGCAAAATCACGTACCTGATACGTGATACCTTCCCGCGGATGGGGGGTCCGATCGGACCTCCCCCGGTGCCGTAGGCGGTCAGCTCTTGTTCGCGGGCGATGAGAGGTCAGGGGGAGGCCATCCATTGATGGCCTTCCCCTCCCGATCGCTCCCAGCGAATCAAATGCTTCCTCTCCCTCTGTAATGTAAACAGAGGGAGAGGAAGTGATGTCATCTCTCCTTGATCCCTGAGCTCCTTTTTGATCCGGCGCCGAGGAGAGAAGACATCCAAGTAAGTGCACCAACACTACACTTCCAGTAGAACACGCAGGCACACTTTTCACCCCCCTGTCACCCCCCGATCACCCCCCGATCACCCCCCTGTACCCCCTGTCACTCTGACACCAATAGCAGTGTTTTTTTTTTTTGCATTGGTGTCAGTTTGTGTCAGTTATAAGTGTTAGGGCAGTTAGGTTAGCCCCCTTTAGGTCTAGGGTACCCCCCCTTTAGGTCCAGGGTACCCCCCTAACCCCCCCTAATAAAGGTTAACTACGTGATCACCCCCCGTCACCAGTGTCGCTAAGCGATCGTTTTTCTGATCGCTGTATTAGTGACACAGGTGACGCTAGTTTAGGGAGGTAAGAATATAGGTTCGCTGTCAGTGTTTTATAGCGACAGGGACCCCCATATACTACCTGCTAAAGGTTTTAACCCCCTGATTGCCCCCTAGTTAACCCTTTCACCAGCGATCAACGTATAAGTGTTACGGGTGACGCTGGTTAGATAGTTTGTTTTTTGTAGTTTATTATAGTTTATTATAGTTTTAGGGCACCCGCCGTTTATTACCTTATAAAGGTTTAACCCCCTAATTGCCCGGCGGTGATATAAGTTAAGTTTTTAGGATCAGATAAGGTCTGCGTCACCCCAGGCAGCGTCAGGTTAGCGCCAGTACCGCTAAAACCCACGCACGCAGCATACACCTCCCTTAGTGCTATAGTATCTGAACGGATCGATATCTGATCCGATCAGATCTATACTCCCCAGCAGTTTAGGGTTCCCTGAAACATAGTGTTAGCAGGATCAGCCCAGATACCTGCTAGCACCTGCGTTTTGCTCCTCGGCCCAGCCCAGCCCAGCCCAGCCCACCCAAGTGCAGTATCGATCGATAACTGACACTTACAAAACACTAAGCACACATAACTGCAGAGTCAGGCCTGATCCCTGCGATCGCTAACAGTTTTTTGGTAGCGTTTTGATACAGTCGCTGACAGTCAGGAGCTTTTTTGCCTGTGAGTCTCACTAGTGTACCCCTAAATTTAGAGCCCAAAATGGCAAATCGAAGGTACACTAGTGAAGAGGCCTACAGGTTTCTGAGTATGACAGATAGTGAAGAGGAAGTCACTCATCTGTCAGATTCAGGCTCAGAATACGATCCTGTAGAGGACAGCGGCTCCATGACAGATAGCTCTGATGACGGAGTTGTGGTCCCTGCTAAGGTCAGGCGTACCAGACCCCGAACTTATTCTGTCCTTGAAGTGCAAGAACCGCAGGGCTCTCGTATGGAGCAGAGAAGTACTAGTGCCGCTATTCCTTCTGGTGAACTGGCAAGCACCAGCGGCCTAGTACACCCTGGTCGTACATCCAGCACTGCAGTAACACTTGGTGACGTGGCAAGTCCCATAAGTGCAGTTCAAGCTGGCGAGGTGGCAAGCACAAGTAGTGTCCCGCTGCCACCAAGAAGAAGACGAACACAGGCCCGTCGTGCCCATAGTGCCCTTCCTGCTGCATTCGCCAATCCGAATTGGGTACCCACCACTTTTGCAGCACCCGTACTTCCTCCTTTCACTGGCCAACCCGGAATTCAGGTGGAAACAGTCTTTACGCCACTGGATTTTTATTCGCTGTTTTTCACCGAAGATCTCTATAGATCTATTGTGGACCAAAGCAATTTATACGCTGGTCAACACATCGCCACTATTCCCCAGTCCTCCCTTGCCAGAGATTGGAGACCAATTACGGTCTCCGAATTTAGGATCTTTCTGAGCCTTTCCCTCCTCATGGGGGTGAATAAAAAGAGTGAGTTGCGGTCATATTGGTCCACTGACCCAATTTACCATTTACCCTTGTTCTCTGCCTCCATGGCCAGGGCACGATACGAGCAGATTTTGCGGTTCATGCACTTCAACGACAATGAACTCTGTCGTCCTCGTGCAGACCCTGCATACGATTGGCTCTACAAAATTCGGCCCCTCGTAAACCACTTCAACCAACGTTTTGCAGACTTGTTTACTCCCCATCAAGTTGTCTGCGTTGATGAGTCCCTGGTTAAATTTTCTGGCCGCTTGTCATTCAAACAGTAGCTTCCCAGCAAGCGTGCCAGATACGGGGTCAAGATGTATAAGCTCTGTGACAGGGCCACAGGCTATACATATAGTTTTATGGTTTACGAAGGCAAAGATAGTCACGTAGAGCCGACAAACTGCCCTGACTACATAGGAAGCGCTGGCAAGATAGTGTGGGACTTGGTGTCACCCTTATTCGGAAAGGGGTACCACTTCTACGTGGACAATTATTATACGAGCGTGCCACTTTTTAGCCACCTTTTTGATCATCAGATTGGAGCATGTGGCACCGTGCGACCTAATCGCCGGGGCTTTCCTCAGCGGCTTTTAGATTCCCGTCTTAGGCTGGGGGAGAGAGCCTGCTTGAAGTATAATAATTTGCTCGCTATGAAGTGGAGGGATAAGAAGAATGTTTTCGTTCTCACCTCCCTTCATGCAGACACGATGGTCCAAATTCCTACGGCGACTGGTGTTGTGGAGAAACCCCTCTGTGTCCACGAATATAACCTTAATATGGGAGGGGTGGACCTCAACGACCAGATGTTGGCGCCGTACCTAATTGCCCGTAAGGCCAGACGCTGGTACAAAAAAGTGTCTGTTTATTTATTTCAATTGGCTTTGCTGAATGCTTATGTGCTATACAGAGCTTCAGGACGGACTGGATCCTTCCTTAAATTCCAGGAAGAGATCGTCAGAGCCCTTCTGTTTCCAGACGGTGCTCCACCTCACCTTCCTCAACCAAATGCAGTAAGCCGGCTGCATGAGAGGCATTTTCTTTATGCCCTCCAGAGTACCCCTACCCAACGAACCCCCCAAAAAAGATGTCGTGTCTGCAGCAAGCGCGGATTTAGGCGTGACACCCGGTATTATTGTCCCCTCTGTCCTGGCAATCCTGGTCTTTGCATTGGTGAATGTTTTGAACGCTACCATACACTAGTGGAGTATTAGCATAGGGTACAGCACTGCACAGACTAGGACACACTTCCACAGGGTCTCCCAAGATGCCATCGCATTTTGAGAGACCCAAACCTGGTACCAGTTAAAAAAGTTAAAGTTACAAAAAAAAGTGTAAAAAAAACAAAAAAAAGTAAAAAAAAAGAAAAAAACACAAAAAAATATATAAAATAAAAAAACCAAAAATAGTTGTTGTTTTATTGTTCTCTCTCTATTCTCTCTCTATTGTTCTGCATTCTATACTGCAATGTTTTATTGTTATGTTTTTATCATGTTTGCTTTATAGGTATGCAATTTTTTTATACTTTGTTTTTTTTTATTGTTAACCACTTTTTTGTTTTCAGGTACGCCATTCAGCTGCAGAGCGGATTTATTTATCTTGACAGCAACAGCGTTTGCTCCCACGATACATAAAGCCGTGACTCCAGCGTTGTCGGAGGTGATTTCACCACCACAGTTACATACTTCAGCATATATGCCGAAGCGTGGGGGCAGCAGTGGGTGAAGGAGCGATTTGCTCCTGCCTTTTGCGGGAGGATGCCCCCATGCTTCGGCATATATATATTTTAGGTAGGCACAGGTTGCGTTAAATGTTTTATTTTTTACTATTTTTTTTTTTATTTTGCTTTGCAGGTATGGTAAGTATTACTGTTATACTGTAATGTTACTTTGTTTTTTTTGTTAACCATCATTTGCTTAGCAGGTACACCATTCAGTTGCAGCACGGATTTATTTATCTTGACAGCAACAGCGTTTGCTCCCACGATACATAAAGCCGTGACTCCAGCGCTGTCGGAGGTGATTTCACCACCACAGTTACATACTTCAGCATATATGCCGAAGCGTGGGGGCAGCAGTGGGTGGAGGAGCGATTTGCTCCTGCCTTTTGCGGGAGGATGCCCCCATGCTTCGGCATATATATACGGTGCATGTATGCCCATCATTAGAAGTGGGTGGATGAAGGGAGGTATTCTAATGGTGGGCATACCCACCGATCAATATCTTTTTTTCGTTCAGCCCACAGGCTGCATGAAAAAAAAGTTTACAATGTATGCCCAACAAGGATCAGCAACGTACTGGTATGTTGCTGGACTTTGAGTGGTTATACCAGAATGATGCCTGCAGGTTTAGGTATCATCTTGGTATCATTCTTTTCAGCCAGTGGTCGGCTTTCATGTAAAAGCAATCCTAGCGGCTAATTAGCCTCTAGACTGCTTTTACAAGCAGTGGGAGAGAATGCCCCCCTCTACCATCTTCCGTGTTTTTCTCTGGCTCTCCTGTCTCAACAGGGAACCTGAGAATGCAGCCGGTGATTCAGCCAGCTGACCATAGAGCTGATCAGAGACCAGAGTGGCTCCAAACATCTCTATGGCCTAAGAAACCGGAAGCTACGAGCATTTCATGACTTAGATTTCGCCGGATGTAAACAGCGCCATTGGGAAATTGGGAAAGCATTTTATCACACCGATCTTGGTGTGGTCAGATGCTTTGAGGGCAGAGGAGAGATCTAGGGTCTAATAGACCCCAATTTTTTTCTAAAAAGAGTACCTGTCACTACCTATTGCTATCATAGGGGATATTTACATTCCCTGAGAAAACAATAAAAATGATTAAAAAAAAAATAAAAATGAAAGGAACAGTTTAAAAATAAGATAAAAAAGCAAAAAAAAAAAAAAAAAAAAAAGCACCCCTGCCCCCCCCTGCTCTCGCACAAAGGTGAACGCAAGCGTCGGTCTGGCGTCAAATGTAAACAGCAATTGCACCAGGCATGTGAGGTATCACCGCGAAGGTCAGATCGAGGGCAGTAATTTTAGCAGTAGACCTCCTCTGTAAATCTAAAGTGGTAACCTGTAAAGGCTTTTAAAGGCTTTTAAAAATGTATTTAGTTTGTCGCCACTGCACGTTTGTGCGCAATTTTAAAGCATGTCATGTTTGACATCCATGTACTCGGCCTAAGATCATCTTTTTTATTTCATCAAACATTTTGACAAAATATTGTGTTTTAGTGTATTAAAATTTAAAAAAGTGTGTTTTTTCCCCAAAAAATGCGTTTGAAAATTCGCTGCGCAAATACTGTGTGAAAAAAAAAAAAATTAAACACCCACCATTTTAATCTGTAGGGCATTTGCTTTAAAAAAATATATAATGTTTGGGGGTTCAAAGTAATTTTTTTGCAAAAAAAATAATTTTTTCATGTAAACAAAAAGTGCTTTGTCTTCAAGTGGTTAGAAGAGTGGTCGATGTGTGACATAAGCTTCTAAATGTTGTGCATAAAATGCCAGGACAGTTCAAAAACCCCCCAAATGACTCCATTTTGGAAAGTAGACACCCCAAGCTATTTGCTGAGAGGCATGTCGAGTCCATGGAATATTTTATATTGTGACACAAGTTGCGGGAAAAAGACAAATGTTTTTTTTTTTTGCACAAAGTTGTCACTAAATGATATATTGCTCAAACATGCCATGGGAATATGTGAAATTACACCCCAAAATACATTCTGTTGCTTCTCCTGAGTACGGGGATACCACATGTGTGAGACTTTTTGAGAGCCTAGCCGCGTACGGGACCCCGAAAACCAAGCCCCGCCTTCAGGCTTTCTAAGGGCGTAAATTTTTGATTTCACTCTTCACTGCCTATCACAGTTTCGGAGGCCATGGAATGCCCAGATGGCACAAACCTCCCCAAATGACCCCATTTTGGAAAGTAGACACCCCAAGCTATTTGCTGAGAGGTATAGTGAGTATTTTGCAGACCTCACTTTTTGTCACAAACTTTTGAAAATTGAAAAAAGAAAAAAAAAATATGTTTTTCTTGTCTTTCTTCATTTTCAAAAACAAATGAGAGCTGCAAAATACTCACCATGCCTCTCAGCAAATAGCTTGGGGTGTCTACTTTCCAAAATGGGGTCATTTGGGGGGGTTTTGTGCCATCTTGGCATTTTATGGCCTTCAAAACTGTGATAGGTAGTGAGGCGTGAAATCAAAAATGTATGCCCTTAGAAATCCTGAAGGCGGTGCTTGGTTTTCGGGGCCCCGTACGCGGCTAGGCTCCCAAAAAGTCCCACACATGTGGTACCCCCGTACTCAGGAGAAGCAGCAGAATGTATTTTGGGGTGTAATTCCACATATGCCCATGGCATGTTTGAACAATATATCATTTAGTGACAACTTTGTGAAAAAAAAAAAAAAAAATTGGCACTTTCCCGCAACTTGTGTCAAAATATAAAATATTCCATGGACTCAACATGCCTCTCAGCAAATAGCTTGGGGTGTCTACTTTCCAAAATGGGGTCAATTGGGGGGGGGTTTGTGCCATCTGGGCATTTTATGGCCTTCAAAAATGTGATAGGTAGTGAGGAGTGAAATCACAACTTTACGCCCTTAGAAATCCTGAAGGCGGTGCTGGGTTTTCGGGGCCCCGTACGCAGCTAGGCTCCCAAAAAGTCCCACACATGTGGTATCCCCGTACTCAGGAGAATCATCAGAATGTATTTTGGGGTGCAATTCCACATATGCCCATGGCCTGTGTGAGCAATATATCATTTAGTGACAACTTTGTGCAAAAAAAAAAAAATTTCTCACATTCCCGCAACTTGTGTCAAAAAATAAAATATTCCATGGACTCAACATGCCTCTCAGCAAATAGCTTGGGGTGTCTACTTTCCAAAATGGGGTCATTTGGGGGGGTTTTGTGCCATCGTGGCATTTTATGGCCTTCAAAACTGTGATAGGTAGTGAGGAGTGAAATAAAAAATTTATGCCCTTAGAAATCCTGAAGGCGGTGCTTGGTTTTCGGGGCCCCGTACGTGGCTAGGCTCCCAAAAAGTCCCACACATGTGGTATCCCCGTACTCAGGAGAAGCAGCAGAATATATTTTGGGGTGTAATTTCACATATGCCCATGGCATGTTTTAGCAATATATCATTTAGTGACAACTTTGTGCAAAAAAAAAAATTGTCACTTTCCCCCAACTTGTGTCAAAATCTAAAATATTCCATGGACTCAACATGCCTCTCAGCAAATAGCTTGGGTTGTCTACTTTCCAAAATGGGGTCATTTGGGGGGGTTTTGTGCCAACTTGGCATTTTATGGCCTTCAAAACTCTGATAGGTAGTGAGGAGTGAAATAAAAAATGTATGCCCTTAGAAATCCTGAAGACGGTGATTGGTTTTCGGGGCCCCGTACGCAGCTAGGCTCCCAAAAAGTCCCACACATGTGGTATCCCCGTACTCAGGAGAATCATCAGAATGTATTTTGGGGTGCAATTCCACATATGCCCATGGCCTGTGTGAGCAATATATCATTTAGTGACAACTTTGTGCAAAAAAAAAAAAATTTCTCACATTCCCGCAACTTGTGTCAAAAAATAAAATATTCCATGGACTCAACATGCCTCTCAGCAAATAGCTTGGGGTGTCTACTTTCCAAAATGGGGTCATTTGGGGGGGTTTTGTGCCATCGTGGCATTTTATGGCCTTCAAAACTGTGATAGGTAGTGAGGAGTGAAATAAAAAATTTATGCCCTTAGAAATCCTGAAGGCGGTGCTTGGTTTTCGGGGCCCCGTACGCGGCTAGGCTCCCAAAAAGTCCCACACATGTGGTATCCCCGTACTCAGGAGAAGCAGCAGAATATATTTTGGGGTGTAATTTCACATATGCCCATGGCATGTTTTAGCAATATATCATTTAGTGACAACTTTGTGCAAAAAAAAAAAAATTGTCACTTTCCCCCAACTTGTGTCAAAATCTAAAATATTCCATGGACTCAACATGCCTCTCAGCAAATAGCTTGGGGTGTCTACTTTCCAAAATGGGGTCATTTGGGGGGGTTTTGTGCCAACTTGGCATTTTATGGCCTTCAAAACTCTGATAGGTAGTGAGGAGTGAAATAAAAAATGTATGCCCTTAGAAATCCTGAAGACGGTGATTGGTTTTCGGGGTCCCGTACGCGGCTAGGCTCCCAAAAAGTCCCACACATGTGGTATCCCCATACTCAGGAGAAGCAGCTAAATGTATTTTGGGGTACAATTCCACATATGCCCATGGCCTGTGTGAGAAATATATCATTTAGTGACAACTTTGTGCAAAAAAAAAAAAGTTGTCACATTCCCACAACTTGTGTCAAAAAATAAAATATTCCATGGACTCAACATACCTCTCAGCAAATAGCTTGGGGTGTCTACTTTCCAAAATGGGGTCATTTGGGGGGGGTTTGTGCCCTCTTGGCATTTTATGGCCTTCAAAACTCTGATAGGTAGTGAGGAGTGTAATCAAAAATCCATGCCCTTAGAAACCCTGAAGGCGGTGCTGGGTTTTCGGGGCCCCGTACGCGGCTAGGCTCCCAAAAAGTCCCACACATGTGGTATCCCCGTACTCAGGAGAAGCAGCTGAATGTATTTTGGGGTGCAATTCCACATAGGCCCATGGCCTGTGTGAGCAATATATCATTTAGTGGAAACTTTTTGTAAATTTTTTTTTTTATTATTTTATTTTTATTTTTTGTCATTCAATCACCTGGGACAAAAAAAATAAATATTCAATGGGTTCAACATGCCTCTCAGCAATTTCCTTGGGGTGTCTACTTTCCAAAATGGGGTCATTTGGGGGGGGGGGGGTTTGTACTGCCCTGCCATTTTAACACCTCAAGAAATGACATAGGCAGTCATAAACTAAAAGCTGTGTAAATTCCAGAAAATGTACCCTAGTCTGTAGGCGCTATAACTTTTGCGCAAACCAATAAATATACGCTTATTGACTTTTTTTTTACCAAAGACATGTGTCCGAATACATTTTGGCCTAAATGTATGACTAAAATTGAGTTTATTGGATTTTTTTATAGCAAAAAGTAGAAAATATCATTTTTTTTCAAAATTTTTGGTCTTTTTCCGTTTATAGCGCAAAAAATAAAAACCGCAGAGGTGATCAAATACCATCAAAAGAAAGCTCTATTTGTGGGAAGAAAAGGACGCAAATTTCGTTTGGGTACACCATTGCATGACCGCGCAATTAGCAGTTAAAGCGACGCAGTGCCAAATTGTAAAAAGTGCTCTGGTCAGGAAGGGGGCAAATCCTTCTGGGGCTGAAGTGGTTAACCCTGTATGGTATTATGGGGAGGCCGGAGAGTGACCACAGCCAGTACCTTACATAGAAAAGAAGGCAAAATAGCGCAGGTCACTAGGTATATATTATATTAATGTTGCTGAAGACATGTCCGTTTGAGCGTATGCTCTCCGTGAGATGAAAACAGTCTATGAGCAGGGCAGCCTTTAGATGGGAGGTGAAGCCACTCCAAGTATGCAAAGGAAAAAACAACAAGAAAGGCGCCTCTTAGTAAACTGTACATTTAATGGCGTATTAGCATTAAAATCACTCACATTTAAAACTTAGATAGTCCGGCATGGGGAGTTCAGTATAGGCATACAGGATAGCGTCCTCCTCTGTCCCACAGTCTATTTCCTCTCTTGTTGACGGCTGGTCTGTGTGGCAAAGACTTCCGGAATCAGTAATTGTCCAGAACGAGGCTTGGATACCGCCGAGCAGTCAATTGGGAGGCTGGGACGCTGGAACGCACATACCATCCTGCTGTTGTTCCTGGTTCCAGTCCAGCGTTCCAGGCTATCTTCTGCTGTGTTCCAGTCCAGCGTTCCAGGCTATCTTCTGCTGTGTTCCAGTCCAGCGTTCCAGGCTATTACCTGCTGTTGTTCCTGGTTCCAGTCCAGCTTCCAGTCTGCTATTACCTGCTGTTGTACCTTACATAGAAGCTCAGGGGGACAAGTCCCAGCAGTGGAGAGAGCAGAGCGAGGAATAAGATAAAGCTGGCTACACACGGCTAGATTTGTCCAGGTCTGTTGGGACTGGCAGAATTTCAGTCTGTGTAGCCTTTCATATAAAGCCTCATACACACACTAATGCCACATACACACAATCGGACTTTCCGCCATCAAAACCGTGGACTTTTTTCCAAAGGATGTTGGCTCAAACTTGTCTTCTATACACACGGTCACACAAATGTTGGCCAACAATTCCGAACATCAAGAACACGGTGACGTACAACGAGCCAGGAAAAATGAAGTTCAATAGCCAGTGCGGCTCTTCTGCTTAATTCCGAGCATGCGTGGACTTTTGTGTGATGGACTTGTGTACACATGATCGGACTTTCTTACAACAAAGTGAAGTTGGCGGAAAATTTAAGAACCTGCTCTCAAACATTTGTGTCCGGAAATTCTGAAACAAATGTCCAATGGAGCATACACCCGGTCGGACTTTCCGACAACAAGCTCACATCGAACATTTCCCATCAGAAAGTCCGACCGTGTGTACGCGGCATTAGATTTTCAGGACAACCGAACATCCATCTTTTGTGGCATGCGAGTCTCATGTGGGAAGTGAAGAGGTTACTCACAATATGAAAATTTTCAGACGACAGAATACAACGTCAGAAGTGACGTAAAGTGTTGAATAGTTTTGTATGTGTTCTTTCATTTCTGAGCATGCCTAGTCTCACTCATACAATATTTCTTGTACGAAAACCTTACTAATGAAACGAAAATCCGACGTTGAGTTCACATCCAACAAAAATGTTATAATCTGCGCATCCAGCTTTTGTCTGACGAAAAATCAGAAATTGGGACGAGCCCTGCTGATGTCATTGCGTTACCCACAAATCTTATATTTTCAAGCGCTTGATCCACTTTTTAAATGTGAGTGATTCCAATTATTTCTATGTTTATATTGATTCACACTATGTGGAGTGTTTTCTTTTTTTCGGTCATGCTATTTTGAACATTTGAGAGGATTGGGTGTGACAAGTTGGCTGCTTCTGAGGATTGCTTCTCGGTGACATCTCTTGACCAATTGGACTACCTTCCACCTTGATGTGGAGCCCAGACGTGGAGGTCCCACACCTTGGTGGTTACACCATATGCCTTGTTAACTCACTGAGCATATGCCCATTTGAGTCCTCTTACTCCGGTAAGCCTCCTCACTAACCGCTAGGGATGAGCCGAACACCCCCCTGTTCGGTTCGCACCAGAACATGCGAACAGGAAAAAAGTTTGCTCGAACACACGAACACCGTTAAAGTCTATGGGACACGAACATGAATAATCAAAAGTGCTAATTTTAAAGGCTTATATGCAAGTTATTGTCATAAAAAGGGTTTGGGGACCCGGGTCCTGCCCCAGGGGACATGGATCAATGCAAAAAAAAGTTTTAAAAACGGACATTTTCTCAGGAGCAGTGATTTTAATAATGCTTAAAGTCAAACAATAAAAGTGTAATATCCGGCGTCTCCTCATCTGACGGTTCTTAAATAACGGGGGCGGGGCCACCCGGTGACCCCGCCCCCTCTGACGCACGGGACATGACGGGACTTCCCTGTGGCATTCCCCATGACGTCACAGGGAAGTCCCGTCAAGTCACCGTTCGTCAGAGGGGGCGGGGTCACTGGGTGGCCCCGCCCCCTGTTATTTAAGAACCGTCAGATGAGGAGACGCCGTCACACAGCGGGAGCCTCCCTCCATGCATGGATGCGGAGCGGCCCGGAGAAGAAAATTAAGAAGAGAAGAAGAGAAGAAGGAAGAAGAGAAGAAGAGAAGAGGATGAAGAAGAAGATGAAGAGAAGAGCGGGAGCCTCCCCCCAATGCCATGGGTGCGGAGCGGCCCGAGGAGAAGAAGATAGAAGACGCAGCGGAGGAGATGCTGGACGAGAACGCCGGAGGAAGAACCAGAAGAGCCAGAAGAACCAGAAGAAGAAGAAGATGAAGGAAGAAAGAAGAAGCATTTAAATAAAGGAATTGTCAAAAACTGTCTCTTGTCATTTTTAACTATTTTGACACTTTTTTAGTGAAATGGTAGGGGTAAGTACCCCCTTACCATTTCACACAGGGGGAGGCCAGGATCTGGGGGTCCCCTTGTTAAAGGGGGCTTCCAGATTCCGATAAGCCCCCCGCCCGCAGACCCCCACAACCACCGGCCAGGGTTGTGGGGATGAGGCCCTTGTCCTCATCAACATGGGGACAAGGTGTTTTGGGGGCTACCCCAAAGCACCCTCCCAATGTTGAGGGCATGTGGCCTGGTACGGTTCAGGAGGGGGGGGCCACACTCTCATCCCCCCCTCTTTTCCTGCGGCGTGCCAGGTTGCGTGCTCGGATAAGGGTCTGGTATGGATTTTTGGGGGGACCCCACGCCTTTTTTTTGTTTTTTTTTTGGCGCGGGGTTCCCCTTAAAATCCATACCAGACCTGAAGGGTCTGGTATGGAATTTAGGGGGAACCCCACGTCATTTTTTTTTTATTTTGGCCGGGGTTCCCCTTAATATCCATACCAGACCTGAAGGGCCTGGTATGGAATTTAGGGGGACTCCCACATCATTTTTTTTTTAAATTTTGGTTCGGGGTTTCCCTGTGGGGAATTCCCATGCCGTTTTTATCAATGAACTTCGATGTGTATTGTCGGCAATGCAATAGCCGCGGGTAGTTTTAAATGGCTTTTTTTAATTTGAAATGTCATTTTGCTGTCAGACAGTTCTAAACACGGGAAACATGCGCCCCTTTACAGGCATACTATAGACACCCCCCAGGTACGAAATTTAAAGGGATATTACACTTTTATTGTTTGACTTTAAGCATTATTAAAATCACTGCTCCTGAAAAAACGGCCCTGGGGCAGGACCCAGGTCCCCAAACACTTTTTATGACAATAACTTGCATATAAGCCTTTAAAATTAGCACTTTTGATTTCTCCCATAGACTTTTAAAGGGTGTTCCGCGGCATTCGAATTTGCCGCGAACACCCCAAATTGTTCGCTGTTCGGCAAACTTGCGAACAGCCAATGTTTGAGTCGAACATGAGTTCGACTCGAACTCGAAGCTCATCCCTACTAACCGCTGGTGGTTTTACCGTCTGTGTCTTCACTTTAACACGGATGTCACGTGGAATCCCCTTTCTGGCTATATAATCTATTTTCACTGTTTATCCAAAGACTGTTATATTCATGGTTTATAAATCTTTATATGATGGAACATGGACTTTAGTTTGGGTGTGAATTTCACTTCACCCTTCACCTTTTTTTAATTTTGTGGTTATTTCACATTATATATTAGATTGTATATATATGAATTTATATCATCATGATTTTTTAGCGCTGCACAAAATCTTATCCTTCACATATTCTTTGATTTACACTTGTCTAAAGCCTCGTACACACGATCGGATGGTTGGCCAACAAAACCGTGGAATTTTGCCCAAATTTTGTCCCAACAAGGCACAATTGTTGGCCAACAATTATGAATGTAGTGACATACCAGACATACTACATGGTTTTTCAGCTCTTTAGCACCACCCTTTGGGTTCCTTCTGTTAATTTTGTGTTAGTTGAAGTTTGAGTGTTGATTTGCGCTTTTCATTTCATGCTTTTCAGTTCGTTTCTGAACAGCCGTTCGTCAACCAGCCATGTTGTGGAATCGGAGGAGATAACGTGTTATTTATTATTGGCCTTGGAGTTATTGCTTTGACATTATTGTTTGGTTGAATAATGATTTGATTGGGTATATTTTCTATATTTTTGGATGTATAGAATGCACTTTTTGGTTAAGTTCTATTGGCAGATTTCATGTCTAATTTTATTTGTTTTTCTTTTTTTTAATGCACAATAAAAGAATTGTGTAGAATAATACTTGGCTATGTGATTTACTTCAAATGACAGTTTAGGAGTAGGAAGTTACATTTTATAAAATACAATGTAAAAATAACAAGGGACACCAACATAGTTGTATCTTTGATCTTATAAACTCCGGGATAATAATGGTGTTGTGGTAATTTGCCCAAATAAAAAAAAAAAAACATAATAATATTATTCTTGATATCACTAGAAAAAAAATGTCTTTGAAAATCCGTTTGCAAAAACTATCAGTATCACCAGAAAATCAGCTTCACTATTATCCTATTAAAGAAGAAGAGAATTGTGCACCGCATTTTCAGATTTCAGAATTTGCCGCGTCACGAATGTTAATTCTCCATTACGAACGCGAGTTTACAAGACCGACCGCTTCCTGCTCGTCCTTGCTTCCGAGCATGCGTGTTTGTACTTTGGACTTTTGTCCGACGGACTTGTGTACACACAATAGGAAGACATTTTTCCGACGGAAAATCTGACAATTGTCCGATAGAGCGCACACACGGTCGGATTTACCGCCAACAGCCTGTCATCAAACATTTCCTGTTGGAAAATCCGATCGTGTGTACGCGGCTTTAGTGTTGTGCTGGTTGCTATTTGAGATACGTTTGCATGTCAGTGTGATATACCCCAATTTTTCTATTTAAAAAAGTCGGAATCGCCCATCGCAGGCACCATACTAACGATCCAAAAATCGACAGACAGCTCGTCTTATGAATCTTTCCATCCGATTTTCTGATTGTGTGTACGGGCCTTTAGACAGAAGCCAATCATTAAGTCACCTTCGGTTAAAACAGGACTGCTGGAAAACCTTGTTCAATCAGCAGCTTGCAGCCAATACAGAATCCATATATTCTGATAGTCGGGAGTCCCCGCTGTCAGAATACAATGTTCCATCGGGGGGATTCCTCTATCCAAATGGCTTGTGTAGATGTAAGAACCTGCCAGCTAGCAATCTGAACAAAACAAACCTGTGCACGTGTACCAACTTAAAGGATGAATTCACTTTTTACAACATGTTACATGTTAGGCCAGTATTCAGGGTGTAACATTTATGTTCCAGTTGCCACCCCCCCTCCTCCTCAGCGATCCCCCTCAGTGTTCCCCCTCAGTGAGACAGCAGGCAGGGGTTCTTCTCCCCTCACCCATGGTCACAGTACACTGATCAGCACACCTGTAATTCATTCACACTGCCTACAGCTCTGCAATGGCAGCCTGTACAGAGGTATGGGCACATAGCTTTAGGCAGTGTGTGCAGGAGCCTTATACTGCACCCATGTATCTGCTGATCACAGCTGCAATACTTTGCAGGTTCCGGTTTAAAAAAATAATACATGCACATTTTTTTACTGGCAAAAATATGTGCATTTTTTTTTTTAAATTAAAGGTGAACCTAGCCTTCAAGTATTTGTACCTTAATCCTCTGCCCCCAGACTAAATAAGCATTTAAAGTGGTTGTAAACCCTTTACAACACACTTTTTGCTACAGGTAAGCCTATAATAAGGCTTACGTGTAGCTATCCTGGATATCTCCTATACCTGCACAGTTTAGGAGATATCCCCTGTATATGCATGTGCCAACATCATCGACACACGGGCACTGAAGCAATCTGAAGCAATGGCACATACGTGCTGTTGCATCAGTTAGACTGTGCCGTTACCAGCGGCTCATGCGCGCATGCGCAGGAGCTACGTCATCGCGGCTTTTAGTTAAGCTTGTAGCTTTGTTAGCTTCTTGCAGCCTTTAATTTTAAATATTTTTAAAAGATATATTTTAAATGATATATTTATCTTCTTTAGGAGTTTTCTTGCGTGAGTATATGTATTATTGTACTTGATGCGATTCTGTTAGCATCTGTGGTTGAGTTTTGGCTTCTGTTTTTTTGAGATTTTGGGACAATGCACTCCATTTTAAGGAAAAACATAACCGCAATATTAATGACTAGACAAGTTCTAGTGATATTAATGACTGTAAATAGTCAGAACAACTATACAGATATAATTGGCTGTCCCTCACAAATTTACGTGACAAAAAGATCCAATCATAAAGATCTACTGTGATCAATAATTTTATTAGGGTAAGATTATTGGAAGTGTTTTGGAGTCTAATACACTATATAAACATAACATATATGCGGAATGACAGCATTACATTAATAATTGTCTTTTATTTCATTCTTAGTTGGAGACAATCTAGAATGTAATAACATAGTCTCAAAGAATTAATACTAAGTGTATAGTATTTTTATGCATATGGTATTCGCTTTTATTATAACAACGTCATAGAGAGATCCATAGCGGATGGATGGGATGGTGAGCACCAGCTCGGCACTGTCCACAGATGAGAAAGTGGGGATGGGATGATGTCTATGATGACGGCGCTGAACGTTCCCACCTCCTTGAACTATTTAAATGAATTGGTCGTGTTGCATGGCCACGCGACCCAACAGCCAGACCCAGATCACGTCATCCCGGGACTCGTCCTAGCAGACGGAACATTTACTCTTCCTTCCAGCAGTGAGCTGACATTTTCTACGGACAGGCTGTGTTTTAATCTAAGAGCTTTTTATACTTTATTATCTGGTAAGCGCAACATTGTAGCAGGGAATTTGGTATGTTTTAATAAAGGATATAACACTATGGCAAGCATCCCCTCTCTTGAGATGAGATCTCTCCATAAAGAGGACCTGTCATCTCTTATTTCTATTACATGAGATCTCCATAAAGAGGACCTGTCATCTCTTATTTCTATTACATGAGATCTCTCCATAAAGAGGACCTGTCATCTCTTATTTCTATTACATGAGATCTCTCCATAAAGAGGACCTGTCATCTCTTATTTCTATTACATGAGATCTCTCCATAAAGAGGACCTGTCATCTCTTTTTTCTATTACATGAGATCTCCATAAAGAGGACCTGCCATCTCTTATTTCTATTACATGAGATCCCCATAAAGAGGACCTGTCATCTCTTATTTCTATTACATGAGATGTCTCCATAAAGAGGACCTGTCATCTCTTATTTCTATTACATGAGATCTCCATAAAGAGGACCTGTCATCTCTTATTTCTATTACATGAGATCTCTCCATAAAGAGGACCTGTCATCTCTTATTTCTATTACATGAGATCTCCATAAAGAGGACCTGTCATCTCTTATTTCTATTACATGAGATCTCTGCATAAAGAGGACCTGTCATCTCTTATTTCTATTACATGAGATCTCCATAAAGAGGACCTGTCATCTCTTATTTCTATTACATGAGATCTCTCCATAAAGAGGACCTGTCATCTCTTATTTCTATTACATGAGATCTCCATAAAGAGGACCTGTCATCTCTTATTTCTATTACATTAGATCTCTCCATAAAGAGGACCTGTCATCTCTTATTTCTATTACATGAGATCCCCATAAAGAGGACCTGTCATCTCTTATTTCTATTACATGATCTCTCCATAAAGAGGACCTGTCATCTCTTATTTCTATTACACGAGATCTCCATAAAGAGGACCTGTCATCTCTTATTTCTATTACATGAGATCTCCATAAAGAGGACCTGTCATCTCTTATTTCTATTACATGAGATCTCTCCATAAAGAGGACCTGTCATCTCTTATTTCTATTACATGAGATCTCTCCATAAAGAGGACCTGTCATCTCTTATTTCTATTACATGAGATCTCTCCATAAAGAGGACCTGCCATCTCTTTTTTCTATTACATGAGATCTCCATAAAGAGGACCTGTCATCTCTTATTTCTATTACATGAGATCTCTCCATAAAGAGGACCTGTCATCTCTTATTTCTATTACATGAGATCTCTCCATAAAGAGGACCTGTCATCTCTTATTTCTATTACATGAGATCTCTCCATAAAGAGGACCTGTCATCTCTTTTTTCTATTACATGAGATCTCCATAAAGAGGACCTGTCATCTCCTATTTCTATTACATGAGATCTCCATAAAGAGGACCTGTCATCTCTTATCTCTATTACATGAGATCCCCATAAAGAGGACCTGTCATCTCTTATTTCTATTACATGAGATCTCCATAAAGAGGACCTGTCATCTCTTATTTCTATTACATGAGATCTCCATAAAGAGGACCTGTCATCTCTTATTTCTATTACATGAGATCTCCATAAAGAGGACCTGTCATCTCTTATTTCTATTACATGAGATCTCTCCATAAAGAGGACCTGTCATCTCTTATTTCTATTACATAAGATCTCCATAAAGAGGACCTGTCATCTCTTATTTCTATTACATGAGATCTCTCCATAAAGAGGACCTGTCATCTCTTATTTCTATTACATGAGATCTCTCCATAAAGAGGACCTGTCATCTCTTATTTCTATTACATGAGATCTCCATAAAGAGGACCTGTCATCTCTTATTTCTATTACATGAGATCTCCATAAAGAGGACCTGTCATCTCCTATTTCTATTACATGAGATCTCCATAAAGAGGACCTGTCATCTGTTATTTCTATTACATGAGATCTTCATAAAGAGGACCTGTCATCTCTTATTTCTATTACATGAGATTCTCCATAAAGAGGACCTGTCATCTCTTATTTCTATTACATGAGATCTCTCCATAAAGAGGACCTGTCATCTCTTATTTCTATTACATGAGATCTCTCCATAAAGAGGACCTGTCATCTCTTATTTCTATTACATGAGATTCTCCATAAAGAGGACCTGTCATCTCTTATTTCTATTACATGAGATCTCTCCATAAAGAGGACCTGTCATCTCTTATTTCTATTACATGAGATCTCTCCATAAAGAGGACCTGTCATCTCTTATCTCTATTACATGAGATCTCCATAAAGAGGACCTGTCATCTCTTATTTCTATTACATGAGATCTCCATAAAGAGGACCTGTCATCTCTTATTTCTATTACATGAGATCCCCATAAAGAGGACCTGTCATCTCTTATTTCTATTACATGAGATCTCCATAAAGAGGACCTGTCATCTCTTATTTCTATTACATGAGATCTCCATAAAGAGGACCTGTCATCTCTAATTTCTATTACATGAGATGTCTCCATAAAGAGGACCTGTCATCTCTTTTTTCTATTACATGAGATCTCCATAAAGAGGACCTGTCATCTCTTTTTTCTATTACATGAGATCTCCATAAAGAGGACCTGTCATCTCCTATTTCTATGACATGAGATCCCCATAAAGAGGACCTGTCATCTCTTATTTCTATTACATGAGATCCCCATAAAGAGGACCTGTCATCTCTTATTTCTATTACATGAGATTCTCCATAAAGAGGACCTGTCATCTCTTATTTCTATTACATGACATCTCTCCATAAAGAGGACCTGTCATCTCTTATTTCTATTACATGAGATGTCTCCATAAAGAGGACCTGTCATCTCTTTTTTCTATTACATGAGATCTCCATAAAGAGGACCTGTCATCTCTTATTTCTATTACATGAGATCTCCATAAAGAGGACCTGTCATCTCTTATTTCTATTACACGAGATTCTCCATAAAGAGGACCTGTCATCTCTTATTTCTATTACATGACATCTCTCCATAAAGAGGACCTGTCATCTTTTATTTCTATTACATGAGATCTCCATAAAGAGGACCTGTCATCTCTTATTTCTATTACATGAGATCTCCATAAAGAGGACCTGTTATCTCTTTTTTCTATTACATAAGATCTCCATAAAGAGGACCTGTCATCTCTTATTTCTATTACATGAGATCTCCATAAAGAGGACCTGTCATCTCTTATTTCTATTACATGAATTCTCCATAAAGAGGACCTGTCATCTCTTATTTCTATTACATGAGATCTCCATAAAGAGGACCTGTCATCTCTTATTTCTATTACATGAGATTCTCCATAAAGAGGACCTGTCATCTCTTATTTCTATTACATGAGATCTCTCCATAAAGAGGACCTGTCATCTCTTATTTCTATTACATTAGATCTCTCCATAAAGAGGACCTGTCATCTCTTATTTCTATTACATTAGATCTCTCCATAAAGAGGACCTGTCATCTCTTATTTCTATTACATGAGATCTCCATAAAGAGGACCTGTCATCTCTTATTTCTATTACATGAGATCTCCATAAAGAGGACCTGTCATCTCTTATTTCTATTACATGAGATCTCCATAAAGAGGACCTGTCATCTCTTATTTCTATTACATGAGATCTCCATAAAGAGGACCTGTCATCTCTTATTTCTATTACATGAGATCTCCATAAAGAGGACCTGTCATCTCTTATTTCTATTACATGAGGTCTCCATAAAGAGGACCTGTCATCTCTTTTTTCTATTACATGAGATCTCCATAAAGAGGACCTGTCATCTCTTATTTCTATTACATGAGATCCCCATAAAGAGGACCTGTCATCTCTTATTTCTATTACATGAGATCTCTCCATAAAGAGGACCTGTCATCTCTTATTTCTATTACATGAGATCTCTCCATAAAGAGGACCTGTCATCTCCTATTTCTATTACATGAGATCTCCATAAAGAGGACCTGTCATCTCTTATTTCTATTACATGAGATCCCCATAAAGAGGACCTGTCATCTCTTATTTCTATTACACAAGATTCTCCATAAAGAGGACCTGTCATTTCTTATTTCTATTACATTAGATCTCTCCGTAAAGAGGACCTGTCATCTCTTATTTCTATTACATGAGATCTCCATAAAGAGGACCTGTCATCTCTTATTTCTATTACATGAGATCTCCATAAAGAGGACCTGTCATCTCTTATTTCTATTACATGAGATCTCCATAAAGAGGACCTGTCATCTCTTATTTCTATTACATGAGATCTCCATAAAGAGGACCTGTCATCTCTTATTTCTATTACATGAGATCTCCATAAAGAGGACCTGTCATCTCTTATTTCTATTACATGAGATCTCCATAAAGAGGACCTGTCATCTCTTATTTCTATTACATGAGATGTCTCCATAAAGAGGACCTGTCATCTCTTATTTCTATTACATGAGATCTCTCCATAAAGAGGACCTGTCATCTCTTTTTTCTATTACATGAGATCTCCATAAAGAGGACCTGTCATCTCTTATTTCTATTACATGAGATCTCCATAAAGAGGACTTGTCATCTCTTATTTCTATTACATGAGATCCCCATAAAGAGGACCTGTCATCTCTTATTTCTATTACATGAGATCTCCATAAAGAGGACCTGTCATCTCTTATTTCTATTACATGAGATCTCCATAAAGAGGACCTGTCATCTCTTATTTCTATTACATGAGATCTCCATAAAGAGGACCTGTCATCTCTTATTTCTATTACATGAGATCTCCATAAAGAGGACCTGTCATCTCTTATTTCTATTACATGAGATCTCCATAAAGAGGACCTGTCATCTCTTATTTCTATTACATGAGATCTCCATAAAGAGGACCTGTCATCTCTTATTTCTATTACATGAGATGTCTCCATAAAGAGGACCTGTCATCTCTTATTTCTATTACATGAGATGTCTCCATAAAGAGGACCTGTCATCTCTTATTTCTATTACATGAGATCTCCATAAAGAGGACCTGTCATCTCTTATTTCTATTACATGAGATCTCTCCATAAAGAGGACCTGTCATCTCTTATTTCTATTACATGAGATTCTCCATAAAGAGGACCTGTCATCTCTTATTTCTATTACATGAGATCTCCATAAAGAGGACCTGTCATCTCTTATTTCTATTACATGAGATCTCCATAAAGAGGACTTGTCATCTCTTATTTCTATTACATGAGATCCCCATAAAGAGGACCTGTCATCTCTTATTTCTATTACATGAGATTCTCCATAAAGAGGACCTGTCATCTCTTATTTCTATTACATGAGATCTCTCCATAAAGAGGACCTGTCATCTCTTATTTCTATTACATGAGATGTCTCCATAAAGAGGACCTGTCATCTCTTATTTCTATTACATGAGATCTCCATAAAGAGGACCTGTCATCTCCTATTTCTATTACATGAGATCCCCATAAAGAGGACCTGTCATCTCTTATTTCTATTACATGAGATCCCCATAAAGAGGACCTGTCATCTCTTATTTCTATTACATGAGATTCTCCATAAAGAGGACCTGTCATCTCTTATTTCTATTACTTGAGATCTCTCCATAAAGAGGACCTGTCATCTCTTATTTCTATTACATGAGATCTCCATAAAGAGGACCTGTCATCTCCTATTTCTATTACATGAGATCTCCATAAAGAGGACCTGTCATCTCTTATTTCTATTACATGAGATCTCTCCATAAAGAGGACCTGTCATCTCTTATTTCTATTACATGAGATCTCTCCATAAAGAGGACCTGTCATCTCTTATTTCTATTACATGAGATCTCTCCATAAAGAGGACCTGTCATCTCTTATTTCTATTACATGAGATCTCTCAATAAAGAGGACCTGTCATCTCTTTTTTCTATTACATGAGATCTCCATAAAGAGGACCTGTCATCTCTTATTTCTATTACATGAGATCCCCATAAAGAGGACCTGTCATCTCTTATTTCTATTACATGAGATTCTCCATAAAGAGTACCTGTCATCTCTTATTTCTATTACATGAGATCTCCATAAAGAGGACCTGTCATCTCTTATTTCTATTACATGAGATCTCCATAAAGAGGACCTGTCATCTCTTATTTCTATTACATGAGATCTCCATAAAGAGGACCTGTCATCTCTTATTTCTATTACATGAGATCTCCATAAAGAGGACCTGTCATCTCTTATTTCTATTACATGAAATCTCCATAAAGAGGACCTGTCATCTCTTATTTCTATTACACGAGATCTCTCCATAAAGAGGACCTGTCATCTCTTATTTCTATTACACGAGATCTCTCCATAAAGAGGACCTGTCATCTCCTATTTCTATTACATGAGATCTCTCCATAAAGAGGACCTGTCATCTCTTATTTCTATTACATGAGATTCTCCATAAAGAGGACCTGTCATCTCTTATTTCTATTACATGAGATCTCCATAAAGAGGACCTGTCATCTCTTATTTCTATTACATGAAATCCCCATAAAGAGGACCTGTCATCTCTTATTTCTATTACATGAGATCTCCATAAA